>NC_133934.1:82793961-82839962 GCF_031877795.1 Strix aluco
CCTTTAATTGCTACCAGCTGAAGTAATTTTAAGTAATTTTTCCTTGACTCTAAATACCCTTTTTTTTTTTTCCTTTCAACTCAGGGCTGAAATTGAAGCTGTTTCCAGCTAAATAGTGGTTTGATAATATATGTTGTTGTTGTTTCCTTATTTTGCTGAGACCTTTTAATGAAGAGCTTCTTGCTTGTTATGGGGACAAGGAAGGAAGGAAGAAACAGTTGGATGGTGCTTACCCCTTAATAAACTGGATGGGTGCGTTGCTTGCCTGTAATGTGAAAAGGCCAGGTCTTCAAATCCCTCTTTTACTGGGAACAAAGTAAGAGGTTTTGGAAATTTTCTCTTGGACGAGAGGTAGTAGGTAGTTTTTTCATCAAAGAATTGAGGAAAGAATTTAATTTTCATCTTCCATAGCCCATATCAGTGCTCAGACAGAAACATGACTTGCATATGCAAGCATAGACATCGAAGTGGCTTTTTTTTATTGGGGAAAGGACGCAACAACGAACCTGAGTTCCATAAGGTTTAAAATTAATCCCACGTGAAAATAAGCAAATGGCACTTCTTTAGTTGTTGTATGCAGAACGTTGTTTTAATCCTTGTGACTCAATTTGTTCTGTGTTTAGAGAAAAGTAAAAAGCTTACATTCATTGTGCAAACATAGAAAAACTTTCTAATTCTAGCAGTGCAAAAATTTTGCAATAAGGTCTTGAGAGAGAACAGAAAAAAATGATGACTGCACATGTTGAGATTGGAATCGGGTGTCCATTTTGATGTGGATGGTAGATGAGAA
This sequence comes from Strix aluco, assembly GCF_031877795.1. NCBI lineage: Eukaryota > Metazoa > Chordata > Aves > Strigiformes > Strigidae > Strix > Strix aluco. The sequence continues at coordinate 82,794,752 of NC_133934.1, forward strand.
CAAAATGCACTTAGTTCAGGGCCGTATCATGGGGAAGAGCTAGTTTTGACAGTGGTGGAAGAGTTGTAAATGACAGACTGGAAGATAAAGAATTTGGTTTCAGAAATGTTTACCAACAGGACTTTGAAGAGGTGGTGCCTGGGAAAAAAAAAAAGAGTGGTAAGAGAGGAGAGTTGCAAGTTAGTATAGACATGCTAAAGTGATTGTCTAGGTGAGGGGCATAAATGAGAGAAATACAGTCAAAACAGAGGTCTTTGAAGCCACTGCAGAGAGTGAGGGGAGTAAGGGTCTCTAGTAAGAGAACATAAAGCCTTGCCTGAACAAGAAGTGGTTTGCTGATGTAGCTATACTGACTAATCCTCAAAATGAAGAAGGGAGGGAAGGGGATCCCACCCCACAAACATAAAAACAAAATTGATCATGCCTAGGGACTTTTTATTTCCTAAATTATATTCTTGCATCTACTAGCTACCATTGTAGAAATGACATTAAAACAAACAAGCCCTCCCTCCCCCAGCCTTAGTATTCTTAGTATTGTTGTTACGCTGTCAAAAAGCCCTGCCTTGCTAGCACAAACTTGTATGGGTAAATTACCAGATGCTTTGTTTTCTACGCGTACACAGTGATAGAGGTACAATATAATTACACAAAGTCTTTGAAAACAGTGTACATGCTATACTATTGAAGTGTAGATGCCAGAGATGAAACTTGTGCTGGTGGAAGACACTGTGGCGATAGTTAAATTACTTTCTCTTTAATAGGTTAAAAAAGAAAAATCGTATTATCCTTTATTATCTTTGGAAATGAAGCTAGTAACGTATCATTTCTATATATTACTAACAGACAATTGCTTATTCAATAGGTTTTTATCAGGAAGAGCAAGCAAAGTTTGATGGGGGCTGTATGTATTGTAACATGGGAAAGCCAGGTTGTATTGGCTGTCCCTTCAGAAACCCCATGCCTTCCTCTCCTTGGTAGTTTCACTAGGATAATTTTGTTGTATAAATCTATCTGTAGTTTATACCGGAAATTAGGAATTTTGTTGCTTTAACTTAAGGCAGCTCCCTAAACAAGTTAGAACACCTCTGCCAAATGTTGGTCTTGCCAGTGTCATTGCATCAACGGCCCAGGCTGTTGCCAGTGTTGGTCAAAAATTGTATTTTCTTATATTCTTGGCTCCTGTAGATCATCAGAAGCATGCAAGGCATGCAGGCTGGAGTGGTCAGTAACCAAAATCACAGTTTGATGTATCTGTATTCATGCCAGGGTTTACGTTACATACCAGTGTACTGCTGCATCTTTTTGGTATGATAAACTTAAGAAAAAAGTGAAGGAGATGGGGACAGTGGTAAGGCTCAAGGAGGTAGTATCTTGACAGCCTAGTGAGGATGAGGTTTTCAGAGAATGTAGTAAACAGTCCAAAGCTCTGGACCAGTATAAGTAAAAGTAGGTGTTCAGTTTGTTGCTGTTTAATGGTTTAGAATGATTACTTAAAAATTATATCCTATGTTGTTTTTTACTTCTGCTTCAACTAGTTAAAGAATTATTTAGAAATAAACCGTAAAATAAGTGGACCTAGGAAAGAATGACAGATTACAATAACAAAAAAAATATTTCTGAATCTAAATTTTGAAAAATTCCATTTTTGCTAATGTTTTCTTTGATGTAGAAGTAATCTTCATGCTGAAGTACTGCCTGATGTAGGCAAGTCCAATACTGCAAAGAGGGTCTAAAGTGATTAATCTGAAAGAAAATGGAACTGTTGCATGCAACAGAAGTGAGAGGAATCATTACAGAGTCATTTTATGATAACATTTGCTTTTCAAAGGCTAAAAGTTGTTGTTGAGATTAACAAGAATAACAGGAATGTGACATGTATATGAATAGCTGAATGTCTGGTAGAGTTGGTAAAGTTTTCCATATGCTGTGGCACTACTTGGCTGTGTGACCTTTCAAACGTTGCTGAAGTTGAAGTTTTTTGACTTCTGTTAAAATACAAACACACACACATATACATTTTTTTCAGCAATTGCATAACAGATTAAAAAAAATCTCTTTAGGGCTGTAATCTGATCCACATAATTTCCATATGAAATGTTAGAAAAATCTGTGTAGTTACTTGGTTGGAGAAATAAAAAGAATATTTTTTTACATGCTTTTGCTTTCGTCTCCATAGACCTGGTAGTTTCCTGCTTCAACTTCATACATCCCAAAACACAAATTTTAAAAAAGAACAGAACCAACCAGCACATTTTTTCAAGGCATGAGAGTTCTTAATGTTCTCTGATTATTTTATATATATTTAAAAGTGTAGAGGGGGTTAAATTGCTGAATTAAATGTATATTAGAGTAATGCTGATTTTTATGCCTGCTTCTGAACAGAGAATTACTAACCAGCAGCTGGCAGGGTGCTGCAAAAATAACTCAGATTTTATTATTGCGACAAATTGTTAGGAAACAAGGAAAGGCAAGAAACTTCATGTTAAGAAGTACAAAATTCTACTGGTTTTACTTGGTGAAATTAATCTTTACTTAGAAGAGGAAAAATTTAAAAAATATTTTCTGATATCTGATCCTTACAGGAGGTCCAGCTGATGTTTGAAAATAAACATAATGGGTTATCAGCAGCTGATTTTTTTCTTAGTATTGATTAAGACAGTTTATAATATCCTAAAATCCTTAATCCAGAATTAGCATAAAAGAATAAAAGGTTCATCAGTACAGTGAATTACAAAAAGCAAGAGTATAACTGAAAAAAAAGCCAACGTGAAAACCTTAAATGCACACCTACTGCTATTGATACATCTTAGGTTATGTCTGAATTGTAAACTCATTTTGATTTTTGCCGTATGAATACTGAAATGTTTCATCATTCAAATTAGGATTAGTACATCTGTATCAACTAATTTATTCTATGGAAAGGAATGCTCTAGTTCTAATATGCTAGCCAGAATCTTCATTGTTCTCGTATCTTTTGTCCTGATATTTTAACAAAGTCAGTTCAAAACATACCCAGTGCAAATGGATAATTTTTATTTGGTAGTATTTTAGCTTCCCTTTTCCCCAAGGAGTTGAGGCAGCTGGGGGCGAGGGGGAGGTGTTTAAGTACTGTCAGTGCAAGGCAGATGTTCTGGTTTAAGTTCAGGGCTAGAATTTTTTGCTGTCCTAAGATTTTTGAGGTTTATTATATAGCTAGTAAAGACTGCTTAATAAAATTTTGATTTATCCTAGCTAAAGTGTAAATTTAGACAGCATCTTTTTAGCGGAGCACTGGAGAAATTGAAAGAGAACAGAAGGGTAGCTGAGTTAGTTTTTAATATTGTTAGCTACATAGCAGCCTGTGTTTTCTGGCTGTATAGAAGAGTAGTATATTCACTTAAGTCAGTACCCTCATCTTAACTGGAGGAGTAAATTCAGAATGTTCTTTTTGGATGAACGTGTCCTCTTTGCGTGTTCTTAACCGTGTGTTTGGTGCTATATGCTTTTTTGTTTACTACGTTATAGATGTGTGAATGGTTTCATGCCAACATACTTTTCCTACTGCGTGGACGTGGCTTCATTTGAGGTTGTCTTTCTGCTGTTTATCTACTGAATCAATTACGTTTATTTTAAAGTTATAGGTTTTCATCTCTAACAATTCAAGCTTTTAATCTACCTATTATGACAATTACATTTATTAATAAAACCACATGTGTTTCCGGACAAGTATATTTTTGGTTCGGGTGGAGAGTGTGTCCCTTCCTTCTCCAGCCTTGCTAAGCCTGGATAGCTCTTTAGGGACTTCTGTTTGGGATTACTGACAGGTATCAATCGGAGAGGTGGAGGCTCTGCATTATGTACAGGCAGCACTTTCTGGTTTGTATCTTGAAGCCAGTTTTGTTTTCTTTTTTCTACCTACCTAGACATATATGAAGCAAGAAAAAAGGTTGGTTTCACTTCCTGGTGCTGTGCTTTTCTGTGGCTGTGTCTGCACTACTGAAAAGATGTTACTGTACAGTAGAAAATTAACAGTACCTAGCTATTTTACTGTGAAATCCTAAGCAAAACAAAGCAGTCAGCATCTTTGTTTGGAAGTATGCAGACATTTGTGACTGATGTCCTAGTTTAACCCCTCCTAATGAGGGCTTCTATGTGATAGATACATTCAGTGCGGTTTCATTTACATCAGTGTCTGTATCGTGTTCCCTAGTGGGGTTTTTTGTGGGTCCCCCCCACCAGTAGCTTTAGGAACCATCAACATGGACAGAGGGCAGACTTTGCCTCTGCCCTCTAGTGTTGTCGTTGTTTTGGTTTTCTTTTTTTTTTTTTTCCCCAAAGTAGCAGGTACTTTTTATTTTTTTAAGCGTTGAGTATTTTTCTAATTCCTGCAGCATACCTTGCTAGCAAACAACAGCTACACAGATTGTAGCTCCTTAGCTTTTCTTTCTTTGGCTTTTCTGTTTTTCCCTCATGCTTCCCACTTGTAACCTGGAAATGTGGACTCCAGTTGCTATTCCTTTATATTCCAAATTCTAGTCTTCTGAAAAAGGACACAGCATATCATTGAAACCAATGCATTCTTTACTATTGTATTATCACATGAAAGTGATTTTTTTATGGTTTCCTATTGTCATGTTCATGAATATAAATAAATATTACTTAAGAGGATAGATTGTTTCTTGTAACATAAATCTCTTATAAGATGTCTCTAACATAGGTCTGATTTTTGGTATTTTATTATAGATTTTTATGAATGAACAGTGGCATGCTGGCTTATCCATATTACTCTGGATTTATTTTTAATATTAAAGACATAAATTGTACAATTGTTTCTTTTTCAGAAAGTGGTAAGATAGGAAAAATGTGAATGTAGGTAATGAACAGTATTAACTTAATGATGTTAGCAGGTTTGTAGGTGAAATACCAGTTTTTCTATTGCTATTTTATGTTCTAGGTTGATGTTGAATTAAAATAATTGTTGCATAAGTCTGTGTGCTGTACTTAGTAATGAAGTTGTTGCGAAGATGAAATGCAAAATCTGTTATTGAGTTATTTAGTATGTGACTTGGCTTACTGTTTCTTCAAAATGCTATTTGGAGTTAAATAATATGAAATACTTTCTTATCCTTCACATGTATATAATCTCAAGTATTTTTGAGATAGAAGGTTGCTGAATACTGTTTATATTCTGATAAAATCTGTTGTGGTCAGGGAAAACAGAAGTCAGTCAAACATTCTCATAATTTAAAAATCCCCAAACTGTGGCCTCCTTTGTTGCTGGAAGGTTTGTAATCCAATTTGGTCTGGGTCAATTTGGTTCAAAAAGTTGATTTCCCCCCCCCCCCCCCCCCAGCAAATATTTTCTGTTAGCATTAAAATTCCTAATGGAATCATAGAATAATTCAGATTGGAAGGGACTTTAGGAGGTCACCTAGCTGAAACAAGATCAGCTCTGAGATCATATCAGGTTGCTAAGGGTTTTATTCATTTGGGCCTTGAAAACCAGTTGGATGGATGAAGACTGCACAGCCTTTCTAGGTGGCCCATTCCACTGCCTGACTGTCATAATACCTAACAAAAAGTAAAATAAAATAAAATCAAATACTGCTGGAACTTCTCCATCTCAATTCGTGTCTGTTTTTCATCTTGCCACCACAGAATCATCTAGGTTGGAAAAGCCCTTGAAGCTCCTCCAGTCCAACCATTAACCTCACACTGACCGTTCCCAACTCCACCAAATCCCTCAGCGCTGGCTCAACCCGACTCTTCAACCCCTCCAGGGATGGGGACTCCCCCCCTGCCCTGGGCAGCCCATTCCAACACCCAACAACCCCTTCTGCAAAGAAATACTTCCTAAGAGCCAGTCTAACCCTGCCCTGGCGCAGCTTGAGGCCATTCCCTCTTGTCCTGGCGCTTGTTCCTTGGGTCAAGAGACTCATCCCCCCTCTCTGCACCCTCCTTTCAGGGAGTTGTAGAGGGCGATGAGGTCTCCCCCTCAGCCTTCTCTTCTCCAGACTAAACCCCCCCAGTTCCCTCAGTCGCTCCCCATCAGACCTGTGCTCCAGACCCTGCACCAGCTTCGTTGCCCTTCTCTGGACACGCTCGAGTCATTCAATGGCCTTTTTGGAGTGAGGGCCCAAAACTGAACCCAGTCATCGAGGTGCAATGCCACTCTAGAGTCTAATTCCATCAGTTTATCTATGCTTTTCCTGGTTGAAGAGCGCAGACTATCTAGATGCAGTCTAATGAGTGCTGACTAAATGCGGATAATTTCTCTCAATCTCCTGGCTGTGCTCCGCTCAATGCAGCCCAGGATGCTGTTGGTGTTCTCGGGATCCCCCAGGGCCCGTTCTGCAGAGCTGCTCCCCAGCCCGTCATTCCCAGCCTGTATTCTTGCAAGGGGTTATTACTTCCCAGTTGCAGGGCTTTGCATTCGTCCTTGAATATCATAAGGTTCCCATCAGCCCGTTCCTCCATCTCGTCTCGGTCTCTTTGAACAGCAGGTCTGCCCTTGAGCATATCAACTGGTCCCCCCCGCTTTGGTGTCATATGCGAATTGGATGAGAGTACACTCCCCTGTGGTACTAATAACTATTTTGAAAGTCAGTTCTCCCAGCTAGAAGCAATATATATATATATATCTTTTTTAACTTGAATACTGCAAAAGAATATTTTGTGTAACTGGTACATGCAATGTATTCATCGCAACAGGATGTAAGTAATGGCTGTTAGCTCAGTGCAAACTACATGATTACTTACATCCTCACAGTCTAAGCTCTCTGCCTTCCTGTTCTTATTGGATTTCTTTATGCTGTTAATGAGAGATGCAAAACATGTAATGGCAGGCTCATTCTCACTGAATATGTGCTTTCTAATTTGTTGATTAGAGTAGGTCATCCAAAAAAAAAAAAAAAGGCAGCAAATGAGCTCAGGGCAAAACTCCTATATGTAAAAATGCTTTTTAGGACACAGAAGGATTTATTTGTTCATATACCTGTTTAAGAAAGCATTGCTTTTCCAGAATAAGGTCAAGATGTGTCTCTGATCGGTATCTGGGAGGAAAGGAGGAATCTATTTTCAAACTTTTTTTTAGAACTCAATTGTTTTTTTGAGAGAACAATATCTGTGGAGTATCGATCGCCTGTGTCCAGTAGTTAGTCAAAGGCTATCTCCTTTGACTAACCCCTTAGCGTGGTGTCATCCTCCTTCATGTGATAGATTGTTACAATCTCAGCCAGTGTAATTACACACTAGCCAAGTGGGTCATTTATTTCTGTACCTTCACCATTTACCAAAAATCTCCTTTATCTTTGGAAGCCAGCTCTTCCTTTTGCAGTAAAAGCAAAATAACGGCACATAAAACATTAGAGTCTAAAACTAAGAGCTTGAAAAATAACTGTAAGACTAACTTTAAAAAACTGTTCTACCTTTTATGAACACCTAGTATACTTTTTATCTATCTTTTTTCCTAGTGTCCTAGAGAACAAAACACACAAAGCCAATTCATTGTTTTTCATGTGTCTGGTAAACACTATTTTTTATTTGTGAATGTTTTAGCTTTTTTTTTTTTATTTTATCTGTTAACACTAGATGCTTTCACTTGCATGAGCATACTGTTTCCCCTCCCCTCCCCTGTATCAGCTCTTAATTTATGAAGTGCAAAATCTCCTAGAAGCGCTGCCGCTTTTGCTGGTGATAATGAGTGAAAGTATTAGGTATGTCTTTTTGAATGTAGTTGGCATAAAAAGAAAAGTACGGCATTTCAACTTACATGAAATCGTGTATTTACGTGTTGGGGAGACAAGAACCTCTAAGCATTGCCATAGTATTTCCTTAGGGCTGTGTTTGAGAGGAAGATCAGTCGGCTAGCATTGTTAGTATCTATTTCTGTTTGGGAAGGACACGTATTCTTGTTAAGATGAGCATAAAGTAAAAGGACTCTGATCTTGACTCTGTTACTTCATTGTCCCAGTATGAATGATTTCTCCTTTGGGCCCAGCCTTAAAGCTATGTGAAAGTCAAAGGCTAGGCTGAATGCCACATGCATTCACTGGCTCTGAATCTCCATTACCTGGGTTCTTCCTGTTGTTACTATATTTTCCTAAGTACAATAATATAACCAAAATAATAGTTTGCAAATAGTAAAAGAATCTAGAGACTTATGTATCCTGTAACATTTTTCTTCTGTTCTAACTTAACATGTTTCAACAAAATGGAGTCTGGGTTTTATACCAAGGGGGGAAAAATGTGTAAATTTGAGATTCTTCTATTAATATTAAACTCTCAGGACTTTATATGATTGCCACTTTTTGGTTTATATTTATTGCTTTCGGTGCCTCTATATATTTTTCAGAACATGTCAAGGTACTAAATCTTTCTAGCCTGACATGTAAGCCAGTTTATGTATGTTTATATTTGAACCCTGTGCTGAGACAGCTTTGTGACCTACAACCTCATTCTAATCTCAAATGTATGACTTGCATCTCAAACTCAAACATATTAGCTGTGTTTTTTTTTTAAGGGTAGTTGCAAATGGATTTTAAATACCTGAGCTTGTCCTGTAGTTTGGAGTCTTTTTTTAAATTAAACAAAGCATTTTGGAAATGGATTTTCCTGCTTCTGTTAAGTTACTGATGCAGCCCTTTGTCATATGCCCTCTACAGAGCTCTATTCTGGGATTTAGGGTAATTTGCTATATTTTTGTGTATACAATTTTGAGCCATCTGTAGAAGAAACCAAACCTAAAACTAAAGATCCCACCTCCTGTTCCTCAAATTAGAATTCAGTAGCAGTCTGCACGTAAATATGTGCAGATTAGTAGCAATTTATTTCAGCCTCTTCTTTTGCTCCTGGCCTCCCTCTCTCTAATCCCTTCTATTCTGTTGTGGTCCCCCAGAAGATGCTGTGTCTTTGTGTGCTGCAGGTTATTGAAGAACCATCTCTAAAGGAATAACAATAGTAATTTTAAGAGTATGTTGGGTAGGCTACATGTATGAAAATATGCTAATAACGACAGGTGTGACTGCTTGCTTTATTCAGCATTTCCAATGCTTAGTCTGTTTAGCACATAAAAATGGTCTGAAGTGTTGAAAGGAAAATGGATTGTCGTAAAAGAACAAAGAGATGTTGCTAGACTAGTGTCTGTTCTCTTCTGACTCTGCTGCTCAATCTCTCTCTTTAAAGTTTTTAGCTAAATGCTTATAGGAGAACTTTTTTCCATCCAAGAGATTGGTTCCAAAATATCATTACTTGTAGCAGTTACTAAGTGGCCAGTACTACAAAAATAGAGGTGCTGTGACATATAGAGCAGAAACGGGAGAAAGATAGGTCCTGTTCAGGCAAAGTGCCCGATGCAGTTCTTCCTAACTAGTCATGATTAAGGTAATAATATCTTATTTTTTCAAGAAAAATGGATTTATGCTGTTTCTTTTAAGTGGTGAAGAGTAACTGGTGCTGAATAAGGGATGGTAATGTTGAGAGATGCTTCCAGTGTTTTCTTCTAGCCCACGTACTCAGTGTAAAAAAGGTATATGGTACGTAGGACTGTTTACATGTGATCACAGCCACCTTTGGTTTGAATGTCTTCCCTCTACTCCACAGTTAGTGGATTTATTTCCTGGTAACTGCCCTCTTCTTTATATCTTTCTCTACTTTCACAGTGTTTTTGTATTTCTTCTTTCTCTGTCCTTGGATGCATGTAATATTTACATGTGATACATTGCCTCCGAACCAGCTGACTTGTTTTCCAAGTTTCTGAATGCAGCTCCCTTATGTGTCTTATCATTCTTTACTGAGGCACTCAACCTGTGGACTTGGGAACTATTTATTTGAATCTGGGGTGAAATCTTGCACTTAGTAGATGTGATATTGAGGACAAGCATTACAACAAACACACAATCTTTGTGATATTTCATGGTATGAAAATCTATGCAGTTTAACAGAGGGACGAGGTGACGCGGTTAAGCGATGTTCAAGAAGTCCTCGGTTATGAGTGACCTTATTCTAGGATGGTATTCTGGTTTTCACTTTTCTGGTTTAATCACTTGCCTCAGTGTTTCCTCAGGATGTAGAGTGAGAGAGTTACACTGGTACTCATTTAAAATGTAGGTTCATAAATGTCAAAACCATCTTTGATTCCTGTGGAGAAACTGAAAACATATTTTATTTAAAGAGAAAAGGCTATTTATTCCAAAATGCTCCCCAAAAGATGTTTAACTGTTTGGCTAAACACAGATTTCTTTTTTTTTTTTTTTTTTTTTTTTTTGGCAGCTTAGACACAGGCAAAATTATTTATGATCTAAATACCAATTTCTTTATTTAGACTTTGTTATACTGTTTAGTGTGTTCTGATAACCTTGCAATAGGATAACACTGACAACTGCTATTTCTTATAGGACTCTTTAATATAGTCTAATGAGTGTTATGAGGTTTTTTGCAATATGAAATCAGCATGTTGCATTTTTAAGTTGAGTTTCAAGTTACACTGTGTACAATATTCCATTATTTATTGTGTCTGTAGTCAGAATACACACTATGCATGTGCATTACAGTGCAATAATTAGCATATAATTTTCAACGTTTCAATGAACTTTTGTCATGAAATTTAAGGAGATTTTAATTGCTAGTAATCAGGATTGCATGTTAATAGGCTGTAGATAATTAGGAAACCATTTGCATTTCTCTTCTCACAAATTTTCTTAGTGTTTAGAACCTCACTTAATACATAACTTTTTCTCAAGAGGCTTGAATAATCCTATTTATTCATAGTTATAATAGATCCCCATTTTTTTTTCTTAGGGTTTTCTTTCAATTCTATTGATTTTTGGAAAGAATATACCTTTGATTAGTCAGATTTACTGATACTGGATGTACAGTATTTTCCCTCTGACTTCGAATAGGGTAGAACAAACTCAGTTCTTGCAATAATAGTAACATTGATTGTAAATTTGCATTCCTCTATGGTAATGAAGATCTTTCTATTTCGATTGCTCCAAATGTTGGGAAAAATATTTAGCAAATTAGTATGTGCCCAGGAAAATTCTATTCCTGAGACAATTGTGAATATAGTGCTGGAGAGCTAGGCTGTCTACGCCCTCTTTCATGTTTTTGGTACACAAAAGAAATACTTCTTTGTCTTCAATGTCTGAAATGGTTTAAATAGCAGAAAGAGTCTGTAATATTGTCACCACTTGATTTATTAAGGTCTTTTGGATAGAGATGTATTGGTAGAAGCGCATATTTATGAAGCAAAGAGTAAAGACTTAAAATTGAAATAATTAAGGCAGCTGTTTGTCTGGTGTGAGGCAAATAGAGAGATACGTAATGCTTTTAATGTTCCTGAAGGAAAAAAGTAATAGACCGTTACAAGGTGGCAGTTATAATAGCACCTGAATTCATTAACAGTAGGTGGGACAGAAGCACCTCTGGAGGTTTTATATGAAATGTTTAAAGAGACTATAGAAAATTGATCACACAAGGAGAAAATACAGTGAATTATTAAGCGTATTCAATTATTAATAGAGTATTCATTTTACAATATATTGTAGTATATTTGGGGAAGTGATCATAAAAAAAAACTTGGATAAGTAAACTATGCAGAGAATTGTGTAAGAGAGCGAATCCAATGCTAGAAGGAAGTCAGATCATAGTAGCTACTATGAAGCTTTGGACTTTTTACTGTGGACTGCCTAGAAACCCAATTATAAATAAGTGAGAAGATTCACTGAAAAAAGGGAAGGGCTGCAGCAGAAATATTGCAAATCTGTAATATTCTTCTAAGAGAAAAGGTCATTTTGTGCCCAATATCAAGAATTTTGAATGAAGGAATAAGTAACTCAATATGTGATAGCTGTTAGCGCATTGTGCGTGTTGCACAAGCCAGACTGGGAGAAAAATTAAATGGCTGATGACAGAGATACGTGAAATTTTAGCAGCGGGCTTCCAGAGGGGTTCTATTTAATTTCTCTGTTATATGACTTAATTGCTTGCATCATTCTATTAGTTAAAAAAAATATATTATTAATAGCTGACATAATGGTGTGTGTATGTAGTTAGATTGAACAATGACAAAAATATTTTAGAATAAAAATAATAAGCAAGTGAAATCAGATTTCCCTTCCATTTTATAGATGTGATCAATTTTTTCTACCTTTTCTTTGTCAAATACAGAAGAAGGTCTCTGTTACTTTTGCTGTAGTATACTATTAGGACAACTGTAGTTTGAAATGGAGGGAATGTTCCTGCATATGTGTGTGTGTGTCATTTTACTTCATTTGTAAAACCAGACCAATTATCTGTCTGGTGAGAATTGTATGAAGGATAAAAAAAAAAAGGAAATCTTTGAAGGAGAAATGGTGAGACCATCTTGTCTGCACTGAATTGACTTAGTTTCCAGATTTTCTTCCGTTCCTCTCTACCTGTCCATTCAGGTCAGTGGAAGAGGTGATTCTTTGCCCTAAAACATTTTCTGTGTAGGATTTATTCTGATCTATTTCGTGCCATTCCTTTCTGAGGAGAATACACTAGGAAATTTGGTATTACTTAAAGTAACTCAATATGGTAGCACTGCAAGGTGTTTAGCATATTTTATGGAGAAGTTGGAATCCATGTAAATTTATCTTATTAATTATTCAATTACTATATATCATATCATATATCTTATATCTTATATCTTATATCATATCATATATAATATCATATCTTATATCATATTAAATCATATTAAATCTTATATATATAATATATACCTTATATTTAGCAATAAGGAGTTTATTCCAAAAGACAAAGAACAATCATTTGATTATTTATATCATCACGCTCTTGAAAGATCAACCACAAGTGTCAATGGATGTAGCAAAGGCATTTCTAAAGATCACAGTTTCACAAGACAGATGCAATGTCCTCATTCAGAATCACTGAATCAGTGGTAGCTTTAAAAACATGGTTTTTACTCAGCATATTGCTTACAAATTGAGAAGCTGCAATATTAGGCTATTTTCATCACAGTGTTAGAGCGTTAGTGCCTGATGACTGGGAAAGAATAGTGAAGACAGAATTAAAAGGACAGACTCTAAAATGCTATTTTTGGCTGCTTGTGCATACACTGGGATATATTTTAGACGACTACCTTTATTCTTTGACATAACTTACATAGCTTAATATGTCAACAAAGACTTCTAGGCTTTGCTTGAAGTTGGAGGTTTTTGCTTTATAATCTGGTAGCAGGAATACACAGGCAGTCTGAAGGATGCTGTTGTACAAACACACTGAACAAAACACGGCACGTGCCTGAGCTGCATTTGGAGTACGGTATCAACCCTCTAAGTATGTGGGCAGGAGGAGGGTTTTGCTATCTGGTTCAAGTGAAATGTAAAAGGCATGTCCCTTGATGTTAGAGCTATTGGGGATTTTCAAGCTGAACTTCTTTATACTGGAATGACTGTTTCTTTGATTAGAGACTTTCTAATAAAATAATGCAAACGGTATTTTTATATTTTTTTGTGTGCAAAGGACAACAATGAAGCATGTTAAACGATTTAATGAAACGTACAGTTTCTGTACTTTCAGAACTTTTCGAATCACGTGTGACGGAGGTACCAAGATATCTTGATTGAATTCAGTGTTTTGAACAGAATTTTTTAAACATAATTTTATTTTGCAAGAAATGTTCATTTTTCAAAGGTCTGATTGAATTCCAGAAATTTCTGGAATTCTTGAAATAAAATAAAATAGATTAATCTGGTTTCTGCCAATTTTGAGTAATGACTGGTTTTAAAGGAGAATTCTTCCCGGTCATTTTTTTAGTGCTCCCGTTACAATCCCTTGGGGTGACAATGAGCAAAATATGAAGACGACCTATTTTGCATCCCAGAAGCTTGCAAATGAACTTAAAACAGATCAGACAATAATTGAGGCCCACTTGGATATACAGTTCATGCAGCTGTATTGGATGTACATTTTAAAAGCATTAACTCATTCTGGTTTGTGGTTTGGTGGGGTTTTTTTGTGTGTTGATTGTTCTTGCTAGTTTATGAAGGCCTGAAAAGTAGACATGCTTAGAGATGAATTGCTCAATAAAATTATTTGTGTTTTGTATCGACTTGAGAGGAACGTATAAAGATGACTTAAATGTAAATAAATCAGATTTTAAAAAATGTTTTGCACTAATAATCAAAGGACATGTCTTCTATCCATCGTTAATTCAAGTTTTTTATTAAAAGTTTTTGAAACTTGTCAGTATTCTTCTGAACTCATCACAAATTGACCTGAAAGCTTATATTTCTGGCAAATCTCAAATAGTCTCCCCCCCCTTTGCCCTGAGGTTTTTTTTTTATTGTTTGTGAACAGTCTGGTGGAAGAGCAGGATTTGCACTTAATTTCTCTTCACTAGATCTATGTATTCCATATACATGCAGATTGTAGCATGACTACTGAAATGTTTTTCCAAACTATTAAATAATAGCCTCAAAAATTTTGCCTGTGTATAACCTTTTACCTATAGGCCTTTGCCTGTCACACTATACCTATTAACACGGGTGAGACAGTGATTAGCAGAGAGATAATTGAGTCTCTCCAGTCTGCAGTGATCGCAGCTGTTGCTGACGTTCTTGTCCTTTGCCCATCATACCTTTCCCCTGCCGGAGTAGAGGTGGTCTGCTGCATGCTGAGCAGATGTTTCTCCTTTGCATAGTTATCTTTTGAGTGCCTTTATATACAAAAATCAGATTGCACTGCTACTGTCACTTTTATCTGATGAGAGGAAATCCCAGACGAATGAAGCTGGTTTTCTTTTCAGGCAGCTAAGCAGTGTTGCTCAGGGGCATGTTCTCTTTCCTTGCTTCTGTTGCTGCTCACTGTAAACGTTTTCTTTCTGGCATGTTTCTTCTTTAATCCCTCTTTCCCTCTTTGACCCATATCCTTAATCCCATTGGGTTTCTTTTGAACTTGGTTATTTCTTAGTCTTCTGGTACATCTGTCTGCTGTAACTATGAATCGTTTGCCAACACCACATTTTCATCATATTCCCTGAATATCTTTTTCCTCCCACAGTTTGCGTTAGAGTACTTGAAGAGGCACAGGGAAGCTTTCTGGGACTGGTCATTCTTCAACTTTGTGATACTCTGTCATTCTTTACTTCATTTCTTCTTTTTCTTCTTATCTTCTCCTATTTTTAGGGTTCTCTTTCCTTTTTTTTTTATTTGTTCAGCTTTCTTGTGCAGTTGGTCATTATTCTCTCAACAAGTAGAAAACTGTAATAAGAGTATCTGAGATGTTATAGATAATATGGTTCTATATGTTAAATTCAGCAAATACACTCATTTAGAATGTCCACTTTCTATGTGTCTGAAATGATTAATTTCTCTATTGCTGTGTAATAAGATTTCTTTCTTCCCTGATTTTTCTGGTAAACTCTTATAAAAAAGTAGCTGTTTATCACATCTTGTGAAATTCTTCTACACAAATAGCCATCGTTTCTTCTTTCTGGTAGTTCCTATTTTCACTTATGTGAAACATATATAATTAGAGGAGGAGAAATTTGGAAAAAAATGCAAGTATGGTATTTTTGAGATTACATTATCTTTGTGATACAGGAGTTTGCTCACTGGTGCAATTTTCAGCCAACTTTTCACACTAAGTATCTTCAAAGGTAATTGTAAACACAGTCCAGTGCTCCAGTCTGTAGAGATTAGCCCATTTGAAAAGTAGTCTTTTCATTATTGAAAGTAGGCTTATGGCTATGAACTGTAACTGAATTATGTTACTCTGGGTCCTTCCTTGTTGGTGGAGTAGGTGTAGATAACGTGGAAGAACAAAACTGTTGGTTTCTGAATTCATATTTACCCATTGTGGTAACACAGCAATTCAGCAAGCACAGCATCTGAAAGAGGGGATGGTCAATGATATCAGAGTATGTAGTTGCGACCTGCTCTGGTGTGTTGTTCAGGGACAGGGAAGGAATCTTATCCCTGGATTCGGCACTGGTGAGGCTGCCCCTCGATGTCTGGGTTCAGTTTTGGGCCCCTCACTCCGAAAAGGACATTGAATGACTCGAGCGTGTCCAGAGAAGGGCAACGAAGCTGGTGCAGGGTCTGGAGCACAGGTCTGATGGGGAGCGGCTGAGGGAACTGGGGGGCTTTAGTCTGGAGAAGAGGAGGCTGAGGGGAGACCTCATCGTCCTCTACAACTCCCTGAAAGGAGGGTGCAGAGAGGGGGGATGAGTCTCTTGACCCAAGGAACAAGTGCCAGGACAAGAGGGAATGGCCTCAAGCTGCGCCAGGGCAGGGTTAGACTGGCTCTTAGGAAGTATTTCTTTGCAGAAGGGGTTGTTGGGTGTTGGTATGGGCTGCCCAGGGCAGGGGGGGAGTCCCCATCCCTGGAGGGGTTGAAGAGTCGGGTTGACCCAGCGCTTGAGGGATCTGGTGGAGTTGAGAACTGTCAGTGTGACATTCATGGTTGGACTGGAGGATCTTCAAGGTCCTTTTCCAACCTGGATGATTCTGTGATTCTGTATGCTGCGTGCTGTGTTTCAGGGAGGTACGCACTGATTGGGATTTCAGGGCTAGCCTTTCATCCCTCCCTCTCTACAGATTGCTAAAACACGTTTAGCTGCGATCTGTGCATTCTCAGTCCTACTGTTAATCTAGGCTTGAGTAATGGAGTAGTTAGATATTTTTATCTGCTTCATTTGATTGCTAATGCTAGGGCTTTCCATTTGGGAACTTTTAAAATTTATTTATTATTCATACATGAAATAAAATGCATACTTCTAGTAACAGTCTTGATGGTGTCAAAGGATGTTGCAGTTCATTGATACAGTATATATAAATTGCAGATACATGTTTATATTAATAAATTACCATAAACATGCAAGCATCATATTGTATGAAAGTTTGTCATATAACTCTCTTATTGCCTACACATGGGAAGGACTGGTCAAACCATGACTAGAGAATCAGTATAAAAGCTTGAGTACTAGCCCAAACTTGAGGTGTACCTTTCCCCTGCATTGCTTAGAGTGGCTCCTTTTTTCACATGAGGTGGACTATGGTAGCATTCCCCTGAAGAGTATTTCTTCAGGAGCTGACTACTGCATTCAAGAGAGGAGAGTAGGAAATGGAGGGATGTGTGGGCTTCTGCTGTTGCATTAAAGGGGATGTCTTTACATAGTATATATGCCCATGAGTTTCCTCTTAGTGGATACAAACTGCTTTGACTGTGAAATAGAGGCTTATTTATTTAAATATTCTCCTATTCTCATGCCCAGACACATTTTTCCTTCAATTTCCACCTTTTAACATGCAAAAGTTTGAAAACTCTCCACAGATTTGCTTTTGAAGAAATGCCAGCATGAAATACCAGTTCCAGTGCAACTGGTCTTCTAGTTGCATACCTTCAGCTAACAAACAATCACTAAAAAAAATCAGTTTAAAACAATTTAGCTTCTGTGCATTCAGATGATCTGTTCTCACTGGTTTAATTGATTTTATTTTGCTTTTTTATTCTCCATTACTCATATGGCTCATCTTGCTAAAACTATGCTGAATTTTTAACTGGTGAACAGCAGTAGGAAGCTATTAATGTTATAATGCTGAGGCCAAAAGTAGAAGTGGTCAGAAATTGATACTAGCAGTAAAATTTTGGAAAAGAAAAAAAAAAATCAGAAATATAATGGGTTTTAGATGGCTTTCATGCTGGTTTTCTTAGTTTTTTCGCTTATGCCATGAAAAGATATCGCTGCAGTTTATATTACATAGACAAGATTATAATTGCATTATTTTTGTGACTAAATTTGTCAACAAACTATGTGGAAGCAAAAACTGTTCCCGTTGCTGCAAGGGATAGTGTTATTGAGGGGTTTTTTTATAATCTAAGGACGTGGTATTTTGAAAGATCAACCATGTTAGATGGTTTGGGATAGTAATCCTAAAAGAACGGCATGCATTACTTATGTTCCACTGTTTTAAATCGTGACAGTGTCAAGAAGGATTTCTCTAAATGAATGAAGTTTATACAGGACATGCCATCTATAGTATGACTGAATAAACATTGATTCTAACCTTTATTCATGAAAGGCGGTAATCTCAGGCTAATGCCGCACTTAACTCTGTACTTTCAAAATGATTTGCCTGATCTGATAAATTATGCAGTCTTTTATTTTGACCTTGTAACCTTCTAGAGTTTACTCAAACTGACTCCATAGTATTTGCCACATTAGCAGTATAATGGCTGTAACCAGTTCTTGTACTACAGTTCATTCCGCAGCAAAAGGTAAACACTGGGCCATGAAAATTTATTGATTCAATTACGTGATATACACATAGTACCATTTGAAAAGTGGTTTTGGGATTAAGTCATTACATATCTTCTGTTTGGTTAAAAATCTGAAATATATAAACAAGGAAGCAAGCAAGTATTGAGAAATATAAACTCTTATTTTTACTGTATGGTAGAATGTGCTGTTAGACATCAATCTAAAAGCTGTTTAGGTCAAAGAACAAGCCAGGCATTGAACTCTCATGCCTTTCTCCCTGACCAAGGTAACTTTTGCCCTCAGTTGATCCTGCAAGTATGTTATAATTTACTATGTAAATTATTTTTGCATTCAGAGTATGTTATTTTTGTGTAAGAGTCTAGGCTTTGCAGTTTTCTGTTTGAACAGAACTGATGACAGTACAAGTTTTTCTTCCTTAAACAGTAGAAGACAAGGCTTCAAAAAGAAAAAAAAAAGTAACAGTAAATTGGTTGAAGCATACTGTCATTACATGACATCATTAATTTGTTTCATACTGTGTGGCCAATTTTGTTTCAGTTAACTATGCTCTTAAGTCTAACATATGTTTTTATCTTGCATTGGAATAACTGATGCCTTTATCTGCTCAAACTGAGGAGTTATTTTGATACAATTTAAAGACAAAATGCAGGAGTATTTGTATTTCTTTTATCTCTTATTGTACTGACTTTGAGTTTATAATATAGGCAAGCAAATTATGCACAACGGCTGCTAAATTACCCAGTGGCACAATAGTATTAAATATATGTGTAATTATGAAGCACTTAATATATTAGAAAATTATCTGAAAGAGGCCACTAAAGATTTAGGATGCTAGTGAGAAGGAGAATATGAAGAAATTGTTAAGGGAGGGGAAAAAAAGCATAGCTCAGAAGTAAAACTGATTATTTTCCTTATTTCTGCTTCTTTTGTCTTTTGCGCTCCATCTTTTTTTTTTTTTTTTCCCCAGGTGCATGTATTAGCAAATGATTAATATCTCCATTTTTGAGGGGATATTTGCATTTGCTGTAGCTAATGCAAACAGGACATTGCTGGGAATTGCATTTGAGAACTGAAGGGAAAATACCCATTTTATGTCAATGCTTTATGCAGACATAATTTTGGAGATACGCTTGCTGTCATGCATTCGCAACATGGTTGGGAGAAGGAAGACAAAAAAGAAGGTTGTTGTCTTCACAGCAGTTGAGTTAAAATGTATTTACAGTGCTTAATGCAGTCCTCACTATTTGGTCTGTAACCTGACCCTGCTGATTAGCTTATGTCTTGCATTGAAGAGTTTTCTGTTTTACATGAAGAGTTCTTCCCTTGGGTTTGCTCTTTGCGTGCTGTTGGTCAAAGTGAATGATGTTGCCACTGATTCAACTGCAGCTCTGGCAGGATGGCTGAAGTTGCTTTATGGAGAAGCGCGATAGCCATGACAGATTAAAACACTAATATTTCAGAGGTAATTAGGAAACTGGAGAGGGGAAAATGAGTGGTATGTGGAACTCCCGGTGTCTGATTAGCACATATATTGGCTTCAAATGATCTAGTAAAAGGCAAACAGAAAACTAGTCAATGACAACATAAATTACCATATTTCTGACTACAGTGCCTCTACTACTCGACTCCACAGTGCAATTTTAGATTTGGGAAAGAAATGGCAAGAAAAGTGGGAAGGGGAAGTGTGTAAAGGCATTCCCTTCTTGGTGGGAAGGGACCAGAAGGACTCTTGACCAGGAGGAGAATGAAGGACATGGAGTCCCCATCCCTGGAGGGGTTTAAGAGTAGGGTCGACATAGCACTGAGGGATGTGGTGGAGTTGAGAACGGTCAGTGTTAGGTTAATGGTTGGACTAGATGATCTTCAAGGTCTTTTCCGACTGCAATGGTTCTGTGATTCTGTGAAATGGGAGTGCAAATAACAGAGGGCTCTGGGAACTGAGATCTGCAGCTGATGAAAGCAATGGCTTCAGAGAAGGGTGAGGTGAAGGATGCCTATATTCCGTAAGTACTTACAGAACGGCCACTGAGGGATGAGTAGAAAGGAAAACTATCTACATTTGGGGTTATAAAATTTTAATGTTAAAGTTGTTCTAGTTATGCGGGTATAAACTGTGTCCATTAACCTGAAGATGCATCTGTAAGTTTCTGTGAGGTGAGGCTACAGAGTGACTTGACATATAAAGGGTTTTTTGTATTGTTTTTGCTGAACTGCATCCTGACTGTGTATTTATTTCAGTGATACTATTGGGAGGTCTGTTAGGACAGAATTTCTCTGTGATTCCCAGGTGCTAGCCTGTTAAAATGTGTGGGAGAAGGGCCACAGCAGTTCAACTGCAGTTCTGAAGTTCTCAGTATCGCACAGGAATGTCTGCCCTGCCTGGACCCTTCTCAAGAAAATTGCTGTACAAATTTGTTTTAAAAAATGTAACACAGAAATATCAGGCTGGCTGACAGGCTCCTGTGAACAGGTGGGCACTGTTCTATGATAAAATCCATCCAACCAGAAGCTTACCTTCTTTCATAAAACTGATATTTTGGTGATGATTTCTACCAAATCTAGACTGACTGTGATTTTCTAGGTGATAGCTAATTTGTATTATTTTCTGCTTTTTCTGTTTTCTACCCTTGTTTCTTTTCTTTCTCTCCAGTGGGGGAGGACAGGTAGACAGATGCAGCTACTCCCCACCCCAATTCCCTGTGCTAACAGAATTGTTAGTTACAAAGTCAAGAGCTCAATAAGTTTGGTGAGGGTGAGAAATTACATTACTTATTCAACTGTATTTTGGCCCTGCATGTATTAGAAGGGAGTTTTTAATTGGAGAATGTCATGCTGTTGCTCTCAGGGGACCATTATAAAATTTAGTGCACAGAATGACAACTGCTGATCAGCTACTCCAATGTTGTTTGTGCTTAGATTTCAGTCAGTAGCCCAGCTCTTGCTTGCTGAGGTAAAATTTTCTTCTTCACTTTAAAGTTCTATTTTGTTCCTAATGCTGTGAAGTAGGTTTATATTCTGTACTGAATATAAAAGCCTGTGGGCCTTTCTACAGCGCTTCTGTTATAGCATCTGACTTTGCAAATCTTCAGAGGAATTTTTTACACTGACTCATAATTATTCGCATTTTACAGATGGCAAATTGGGGCACGGTGGAGATTTAAGTCCTAAGTGTCCTCTGCCAAGTTTTCAAAATATCTGGCCATAGTGCACTGTTTTTAAAGAGTGAAGCTTCTATTCACTTCAAGTGTTGCTCTGGATACTCAGCAGTTCTTCAGTTTGGAGTCCAAGGTTTCATACTTGGTACTGAGAAGATGAGAAATAAAGTATCAGTGACCATCTGTGAGAAGTCAGATGAGATGCCCAGTGTCTCTTGGGTTCTGTTACTACCTCTGTTACTCTTCTCTGAAGAGTCACCTTTTCCATCTATCTTCTCCCTTGTGTGCCTTCAGATGTTTGCAATAAAGGGGGATCATCCACCCAGGTAGCAAGGGGAATAGTCCAGTGATTTAAGGACAAGTGTACTTGTACTGGAGAAGCGGTACCAGAGTGCAAAATAAATTGGGGATGTAACTAAATCCTCTCTTGTCATTATGTAAAGCGTGGTGTATGATCAGTGTCTAAAGCTGTGATGTGATCCAGTAGATCAGCAGAAGCTACTGAACCTGTCTGTCAAGAAAAATATGACTCTATTAGGATTGGATGAGAGAATTGGTAGACAGAAGGTTTGGAAGTAAGAAAGATATTGAGAACTAAGAACTAGTAAGCTGTGTGACACAGTATACTTCCTGACATAAGAATAATATGCAGTCAAATTAATGAAATTTTTCACTTTATTGCTTGCTCATACCAAAAACTTGATGTTTTGGAATACACATTTCTTTGATGACTGTATGACATTTCAGTGTATATAAATATATTTATAAAAATGACTGATTAGATATAATTTTGTATAAATATATTATTTAGATATTTTGATAATGGCCCTTAAATACTTAAGAGCTGTGTAAGTCTCAAAATTTAAAACACATTTCATACTCTTTTTGTTCCTTGTTGGTGCAGAAGAGAGAGGCCTGGAACAACGCAGTCTGAGCGTTGCTTGGTTGGCTAGATCTTTGCTAGAGTTCATCATTGATTCCATATGTGTATCTACTGTCTAGCCTTCACCGTGAATGGTACCTTTTATCTTTGGGAAATCTTTAAGCAATTTAACTTTGTGCAGCTTATTGTTCAGTAATAAGGAAATAACATAAGGAAAGTGATTGAAAATATTGTTTTACATATAAAATGGAACTACTTATTGATTATATAAATATAGCACTAATATTACTATTAATTCAACATCATTGGCTTTGATTGACATAAATGGTTATTATCACTATAGTTTAGTCTTAAGATAAACGATCTTTTTATCAAGATAAACGATCTTTTTATCAAGAAACAAAATACTGATTTTCTTGTAAAGAAACGGAATAGACTTTATTTTTGTTACTTCTAGTATGTTTAGAGCACATAAGTAACAGGTTAAGGGGGAGGAGTAGTCAAAAATATCACAAGTATTTCATATCATTTTCTTGCAACCTTAGCACTTCCCCATGAACATTATAAATGACTGATTCTCCTTTAGGTACTGACTTGCTTTAGAATGATGTATGAAATAATATGTGTTTTGCATGTCCTGTTTGTAATGATAAAGGTCATATAGTATCATTTACATAATCTCTAGCCAGAAATGAACTCCAGCAATATCTTCTGTATAACATATACATTATCTGAGGTTTAAAACTCTCATTATTCATGAAAGTTAATTTTACAGTGGGTGTGAATGATCTATCTTATGGCTGCTTTTTTGATCATTCTATAAAATAATATGGAGCAAAGCCTGCACAAATAGCAGGAAAACCAGTAAAGAGTGATGCATTTGCTTGACTCTGTGTATACCCGATTGGATCTTGATTGATGGCAATCATTTGTCTTTGTCAAAAAAAGGAGAAAAATTCAGACATTGAAATAAGAGTGCTATCAAACTTTCTACAATGGCAGAAAGATTCTATTAATGTAGCCTGAGAGTATTAACTGTCTCTGCTAGAAAATGATAAAGAATGTTAATTTTTTTCCTTGAGCATGTTTAAGTGTAAACCGCATTATTTTGTCTATGCGGGAAGACTAAAAGCGGCATGCTACAGATTTATGGCATGCTGGAATTGGAATTAAAAAAAAAAAGTAAATTACAAAAAAAGAAAATCAAGAAAAGAGAAACAAAAAGCCAAATACAAGAGCTTAATCCTTCTGATTATGATTTCGCAACAAAACAATAAAAGTTTAAGTAGCATAGTGTCGTAAAATCCTTAATGCTGCATTCCACTTGAAATTGAAGCTTTGAAGACTGACTTCAAAGGAGGGTGAACAAGAGCAAAAAATAGATATAAAATAAACAACAAAAAAAAAATGACAAGCATGGTTTTAGAAGTCCTTTTGTATGTCAGATCTAGGAATATTGACCCGTTACTTGAATGGGCTTTAAGGCAACTTCCTTATTAATGATACTTAGAAACACAAAGCATATGCTTGTGGGTAATAGTGTATTTAAGGGGGAAAATACAGTAATGCTAGCAATGCAAGAATACCTCTTCTTTTTAAAAAAAGAACATATAATTTTATATATAAAAAAACCCCAAACAAACAAACAAAAATCCCCAAACCACCAAAACCCCAAAGTGTTAATCACTGGATTTATCATGCTGTTTGTATCTATGGATTTTATTATACATCTCTTACAGTCTCTGGTTTTAAATAGCAGCGTTAAAGTGTGATTACTGAAACAATATTTTCTAAACACAGCAAATAGCCTCTACAAGTATTCTCTCTACCCTAGCAAAGCAAATATTTTTTGTTCCTAAAATTTTAAAGAATAAGAAAATTATAGTATTCAACTTCGATGTTTACTAGTCCTTGATGCACCCTTGAAAACAAATATTTGAGAGATTGTCAGGACAGCTGAAAGAACAGCCATGCCAAAACTGGGAACCTGGAACTGCAGTCCTATCTAATACCCATACTGATGCGCTTTGTGGCCTTCATTAAGTCATTTTAAAGTTTTTTGGGGGTTTTTTTTGGTGTGGGTTTGCTTTTTTTTTTTTTTACTATTTCTGCACTCTGTTCCTAAAAACATTTTCTAGCTTTGCCTTACTGCAGTGTGTGTCTGAGTATGGCAGCTGGCTCCTGATTCAGATGTTAAAAGGCAGCACAAGTGCAGTGTTATCTGTCCTTGCTTAAAGAACCTTGTATTGACATCATTAAAAAATTCACAGTTTTGGATGGATTCATTTGGTGACTTTCATGAAGCTGTTGCTACTGCTGCTGAAGATGCTAAGATGTGATTTTAGCTGGGGGGAGTGGT
This sequence comes from Strix aluco, assembly GCF_031877795.1. NCBI lineage: Eukaryota > Metazoa > Chordata > Aves > Strigiformes > Strigidae > Strix > Strix aluco. The sequence continues at coordinate 82,819,399 of NC_133934.1, forward strand.
GGTGGTTTGATTTTTGTTGTTTTTTTTTAATGGTAGGGTAGGTGAGACATGACTTGTATGATTGAGATCTTTGCTGTTTTAAGGAGCAACTGTAAGATTACTTCATGACAGGGAAATTTTGAAAGTGGAAACACTGTGTGTTCAATACACACATATACACACTGCTTCGCCCACTCTTTTCAGAAAAATAACAAATGAGCACCAGACTAATGTTGTAGGACAATATTAAGATTCTGAGGTCCAATTTTCAGGGACCAATAGAACCAGAATCTCCAGTAATGCCCTAGTAAGGACATTGTAGAAGAAATATTTTTTCTCTCCCTCCTCCCCTGCCCCCAGTCTTCTTTCTGCTCTTGTCTGCCTGCATTTTCTGTCCCCGTTAATTCTAAATCAGATTTCTTTTTTGACCTTTTATTGCTTTTGCCAGGTTTTTGTCCTAACCAGACCTGGTTTTGTGCCACCCCTTCTCTACTCTGCCTCTTGTCCTACTGACTCCCCACTCTGTCCTCTTTTCTGTGCTTGATCACCAGCAGATCATGTACACATAATCCCTCCCCTCTCACATTTTTATCTTCAGCGGCTTCCACATCTAGATGCTTTCTTTGTTGCCTCATAGGCTCTTCTATATCTGAATGAAATAATTTCCTCTTTTGTGCTGCTTATGTTGTGAATGTAGAGAGCCCTGGTGAAAGACAACAGCAACTTTCTTAGTCCCAATGTCTCTCAATCTTCCTGGAGTTACCATTTCAGAGAAAGTTTAGAATTTTTTTTTTTTCTTTGGTAGATAAAAGTCTGGGTGAGAAGAATTGTCCTCTGTTGGTCTATGGAAATAATGCGTGTTTGTCATGGACGGGAACTAAGACTGTTCTCAGTGGGTTTGACGCACACAAGGCCGCAATCTGGGCATATCAGAAGTGTGATGGGAGCAGTCTGAGAGGCAGGACCTAAGCAAGGATGGGCAGCAGCATCATTAGTAAACACCAACTGATTGTATATGGATGTGAACTTCCAAAGCCTTTAGCATGGCCCTGTTCAACAGAGATAACCAAAGAAATACTTTGGGCAACAGCTTCTGTGTGGAAAAATTAAAGTTCTCTTAGCATACTTGTGAAATTTTGTTACAAATGATTAAAATAAACAGAAATTGAAATAATACCTTAGAAGACCTTTGGGCAAGTAGAATTACCTACAAGCCTCTTTCTTATGAAACATTCGAAAGCTGTTGAATCCACATCACAGAATAAATTCAGCCAAAGAACCTGTTACATTTACTAATGTGTTAATTTCTCATCCCCAAATCCCACACAGTTTGCTGTAATCTCTGTGATGATTGTCAGTCTGTCTCTTCTCCTCTCACTGCCCCCTTCCCTCATGGGAAATTTTTGGGGAAAATACCATCTTGCAGCGATTAGTATCAAAGATTGGTTACTTCTATCATATGGTTTGGTAAGTAATCCGTAGCTATTGCTGTGATTTGCTGCTTGCCTCTGTACCTTCACACATGTATTTCATTTCCAAAGTTTAGCAAAGTTATTCCCTATAAAGAGGGTGAAAGTCTAGATGAAAGCCATCCCTTTTGTGAAAACCATATTCTCTATCCCTCTTAGTGACTAGTACAACAAAGTAAATTTTAATGGTGCATGATACTGAAAATGAATCCTGTGGCCTTGAGAAGTTGTAGCAAAAGATCATGTTTTATTTGAGTCCTTTTGCCATTGTTTTTATTACTGTATTTTTAATTTTTAGTTGAAAAATGTAGTACAAGTAGCTGTGTATATATTCAGTATTTGAAACGGTCAAAATTAAAATTCCTAAGTCACTTAAAAAAACCCAAACTGGTTTGCATGTAAACTAATATTTTTTATTCTTTTCTAGGGCTCTGTTCCTTTCATTAATAATTGAATTCATCTTCCTCCCAAAATGAGAAAGAATGGTTTGTCTTCCGAATACATTAATGTTTTTACAGCAGTGGAAAACTTTTCACTTTATCTTATCCTTGAAATCTCTTACAAAATATATGGGCTTTTTATTTTGAAAAGGAAAGTGAAAACATTCAATTTTCATGATGAAATGAAACAGTCTTTTCTCAGTTTTGAGTGTCAGTCTGAATTGACTCTCCTGTCAGCAGGGAAGCTAATTGCAAAAAAATATGCTTCTCAATTCTTTTACCATGATTTTTTTTTAAAGAGTGTTTTCTGTGATAGATTTAACAAACTTTGTAAACAAGGTTTCTTGGAGAAGCTGTGTTATATACTGTGTCAAAATGTTTGGGTTCTTCAATTTTTTCATCGTAGGCTACTGAAAAAAATAAGTTAGCTTAGTTTAGCAGGGATAATACATGATTTTTTCTAAAGCTGAATAATGGAGAAGGGTGTGACTTAACAGATAATTACACATACAGTTTATATATGTGGGAGGAAGGTTATCTTCAGGAAGAAAATGTGCGTTGTGATGCAGTATACCTAAATTATGCATATAAGTATCTGCACAATAATTTAACAGTGATATGGTCTTAAATAATCTTCTCTGAAGAATTTACATAAAACAAGAATTAACACCTCCAGCAAAAAATGTGGAGAATTGTGTGGTTGTTAGAGAAATGTTCTGCTCTCACATTTGCATTCCAGATTTGAAATATACAATTTATAGTTTTGTTAGGAGTTTCTTTAGTTACCTAAAGGATTTTTCTCTTCAGTGTCCCTACTATTGTTTTTCAAGAACATTAACAGTATCACATACTATACAGACACTTGATTTATACACACACAGATGGAATTCTGTAGTCCAGAAACTAAGGTTTGCCTGTGCCACTTAAAACTCTTTACCTTGACGCCTAAGTGACACATTTGAACAGAAATTCCCAGAAATTAGCACAGTTCCAGCCTGTTGTTTCTCACTGTAGTAATTCTTCCCAAGCTCTGAACTTGGGGGTTGAGGCCACTGATATTTGGGTCTGAAGTCTGTTTCTCCACTGTGGATGAGTACTTGGAAGAGAAACACATTAGGCGGAAAGAAGGGGTAAAAATAGACAAACCATATTAGATTCGGGAAATCCTCTGAGCTGAAAATAGTTGGAAACTGGCAGAGAATTAGGGAGGAAGTTGTACATGATCAGTTTGATCTTACTCTTCCTTAAGCCACCACTGACATTTTTGGATGCAGAATCTGGGGTTAGACTTTTGGTGAGAAAAGGTACAGCTGTTCCTGTGCTCTCTCTATCCCATGGGTGCATTCACATCCCTCCTCTGCAGGGGACAGGGAGTCCCTGGGGTGGTTGGTGGTGCCACTGGAGTGATGTGGTTTGGGTGCAGTCCAGGGTGAGTTACCCCAAATTGCTCGGTTCTCCTCTCCAGTGGGGACATTGCTTAGTGGTGCTGAGTGACTGTGGGACCAGGGATTCTTTGCTGCATATGGCTTATCATTTCTAGTTGTGAGTGACAGTGTTGTGTCCATTGAAGTCTCCTCCACGATGGGATTGCTGTGTTGAGAAGAACTACTTAATATTGAGAAAGTTGTTTCAATGCTAGGAAAGAACCTAAAGAGGCATGTTGTTTTTCCTACTGTTTGGGGTTTTTTTTCACATTTGACTTGAAACTCAGAACTATTGTTGCTGAGATGACTGGTAAATCTGTCTTAAAAGCAAATAAAAGAGTAGCTGGCTGGAGAGGGAAAAGTTGGAAACCTTTTCAAAAGAGGTAATAGCCCCCCTGAAGAAAAAGCTTCATTGTCTTTTAGCATGTGTGTCTATGGATGCTAACACAGAGGGGAAAGAAGTTAAGGGGCTTATGCTCATTTTTAAATCACTGAAGTGAAACAGGAAACATTTCCTGGTTTGTTGCTTCTTAAGCTTTCAGTTTACAGTATTTGTTATCAATCCTGTTCTATAACATTAGATTTAAATGCTAACGCTGTTACTCTTGAGTGTAAAGTAAGGATTTGTAGAGGAAAGAATACTGCAATGTCTCTTGTATTGCTCAGTTCAAATGTTCGTTACAAAGTTATCTGTTACTAGATTTCTCTCTTAAAATAGCTATGGAAAAGAAGTTTACATCTTCTCAATTAGCTGCTTCTGATGTGTCACCATAGAAGCTTTTCTCCTAGACTGGGCCCTTGAATTACTATCTTAAAGGAACCTTGTGGGGTTTAGCACTCTGACATCGCTTATGCTTTACTGCAAGTAGTCCTTTGGTAACTTTTGTAATATTAATAAGGATAGATTCTGCATTTCTCTCTTGTGCATGTAGCCAGAGGATAGGTGTGATTTTCAGAGGTGGCTAGTAACTCTTCAGAACCTTTATGACCCTTGGTGCATCTCCAGAAGCAGTTCAGAAGCTTCAACTAGCTTTGCTAGGATGGGTGATTAAAGTTGCGGGTATTAAGGCGAGCTCAAATTAGCACTGGGTAATCAGTCATGAAATAGTACCATATTTATCTAAATACAGGATTGACAGTGGTGGGTGTGCACAGAAAAAACAACGATGAAGTGCCTCCCTATGTTTGGACGTTGGCTCCAAATACGCGCTTTTGCCTTTCCAAATGGAAATCCAACTTTTTGTTAGCTTATTCTCCCACATCAGCTCCAAATCTTGGGAACGTTTTTCCTACTGTCTAGACCTTAATGTCAGGACCCTACTGCTGCTTCTCCGTCCTCAGTAGTACAGCATCCGTTGTGCTGTTTCACACCATGTTCCTGCAGCCCGTACTGCAGATGGCTGCCAAGCAGAATTCTTTATGCTGCCTGCAGGGTCTTGGTGTGGGCTGATAGCTGCCACCTTCGAAGAGCAGTTCACAAGCAGCATCTTCACTTGCGGACTGTGTCAGGTAACAGTTTTGAACTTGCCTCTGCGCAATGTCTATTAATTGTGAACATTTTGCCTCCTGGCTCGTTGACCTCATATAATAGAAGATAAGGTGTATTTTCAGGCTACTTTTTCCTTCATTTAAAGCTTGAGTAAATACAGTATTCTCTGTGTGGTCCAGGAAAGGGTGCTTTATCATAATTCAGTGCTGTGTTTTTATTTTTAGAGACCTTTTGCGAGGCTTTCAAAGGAGAAATGTATTTAATAAGTTAAACCTTTTTAAAGGTTTTTGAGTCCTGTTGTTGTTTCCTGACTATGCTGTGCTAGTATGGTAACAGTTAGGAGTCTTGCTCCATGTGCGTCTTAGTGGTCTTGCTGCCTTGTACTTATTGTTTCCTGTCTCAGAGAGTGATACGATGTTTGCAGTTACTTGAACTCTTTCTTACATATGTTCCTGCAATCATCACACAATGAAGTCATTTCCCAGATTTTTGCTTTCCTCGGATTTTTAAATCCCGAATTAAATCTGACAGAAGCGTTAGCCTTTAAATCATGCTTGAAGGGTGGTTTGGTTTGGTTTTGGTTGGTTTTTTTGGTTTGGTTTGGTTTTTTTTTAATGTAAACTTTGATTTTTAGTTATATTAGAGAGTAGGAGAAATGCAGGTAATGCTGAAGTTGGGTGTCTCTAAGACTTCAGTATCCTAACCTGCAATCCAAATTGATAATACCTTTTCCAAGACGTTGTTTAACAGTAGCCAAACATGCTGTGGACCTGAGAGTTACCTATTCCCCCTAATGTAATTTAAAGCATGTTCAAATTAATTTGTGATTAAGCAAGAGGTTGAAGTGGGAATTTTCTCATCTCCCCAGATGCACTCAAAGTGTGTCCACAATAAAAAGATAAAATGTATATATTTTTTATATGTAGGCATTTAGAGACCTCAGAGAGGACTTTATTATCTTTATTATTCCAGGCTTAAAAAAAGTAGAAAAAAACATGTGTAAGCAGGCCAGAGTTGTTCCATCTCTCATAATTTGGAGGACAGTCTCTTTCCTATCAAAGGAACTAACAGGTTGGCCTCTCTTGAATGGAAAACGTACTTTTGCAGGACTGGTTTGAAGGCAAGTGATCTTTAACAGACCTTGCACCACCTTGTAGAGGTTCATTCTGGATTGGAAAACTGTGGATGTTGTACCTAAGTCTCAGTCATCTTTCCTATTCCTTTCTTTGGTGTTTGAATTGCTGAGTTAATTTAGTTACTAGATAGTAATTGTACCTTTTTTTAAAAAAAAAAAAAAAAAAAATTTGAACAATTACTTTAGACCTTTCTGGCAGAGGACTCTAAGAATATATAAACAAAAGAAAAATGTTTTAACCTCCTTTAGAAGAACATAAGCAGAAAAGTATTTGCTGAATCAGGGGGGTGCACTATTACATTTTTATGGAAGCAAGAAAAGTATCCAGCTGTTAAGAGAGCTATAAAAAAAGGATACAGGTTACCCACAGCTCTTAAAGTGCAGATATGTGGGAACGTGATTTCATCCTGTTTCTTCTAGAAGAGGTGGTAGTGAAGCTGAAATGTTTGGTGCAGGTCAAATCTGAGATTTTGGGGAAAAGTTTTACTGTAATTCCTGTGTTTAATACTTTTGCAGTCGGAACAACACAAATGAAATAGCAGATCTGAGGAGATTTTCTTGTTTTGGTCAAAAGTTGTTCTATATATCCAGAAATGCTGAAAGATTATCATCTCAAATTCCAGGCTACTGGAAAGAATTCCTCTGGGTCATAATATTTTAGTGTCCTTTATTGTTCACAGAAAATCTGCTGATGCTGTAATTAGTGAGAAATATATAGGTCCTTGCTATGCATGTGCTTAAGGTGAAGGCATCAGAACCAGTAGGCATGGCAAAGGAGATAGAGATTGAGCTGTCCCCTTTATCGTATATCCTCCAACCTATATTCTTATATTCCTTTGTTCATTTTGGCAAGTAAGGGATGACCAAGTACTGCAGACTGAATTTCCTCGTTATCAGACAAACAGCAAAAAAACTCCAGTGAGATGCAGTGTACCTATTTTTTGTATATTATGGTAGTTACTGTTATTTTCAATATGAATAGCGGTTTATAGGATCTGTATGAACTGTAATTATTTTGAAAAACAAATTAAAAGTTGTTGACTGCAATCAGGTGTAGGATGTTGAGACCTGGAAAGATTTATAAGCAACTAAGCCAAAGCATCCGGTTGCAAATTTCCTATACATTCATTCTTCCATGTCTGAGTCACGTCTGAACTAATTTTGCTCAAAGCCAGGAGAAAGTTTTCCTGTTAACTTCTGGTAGAGAAGTGGAGTAGTTTTCATTTCAGTTAATTTATAATTAATCTTGGTGGAAATGCAACAAGAATTGATCTGTGTCTTAAGGTGACATCTTTTAAAGTGCAGCTTTATTTTAGACTGATCAAAATAAGATCAGCCTAAGATAAGATAGTGGTGGCAGAATGCATGAATAATACTGTACCATGTATTTAAGTGAGCCCTCTTTGAAGTATCAGTGTGCACTGGAATGCCAGCACTTCAAAGAATGCTGCCTCCAAAAAAGCTGGGACTGTGGTTAGCCACCAAGGGGTTAATAAAGATCAAAGAAGAGCATACATAAACTCATACATAAACAGAACTGGTTTTAAACTGGAGGTTAACAACACCATTATCTAGGACAGCAACACCTTAAAGGTGGGCTTGTCTTTACACTGCCATGGTGCTTTATAACGTGTAGAGGGAGACTGAAGCATTTATAGTCAACATATTTTCTGGATTGCTTTTAAATGAGGAATTCAAAGCTTGTCAATGCAGAAAAGAGTCTGTGTGATATCTGAAATTGGCATTGTTTCTCTAGTTTTGTTTTGCATGCTACTTAAGATGGGAATGGATTTTTGGTATGATTCAAAACACAGAGATGGGGAGGCCTGGGCGGGGTATTGTAGCTGCAGTGTCTAATGGGGGGATGAGACAAAGAGATACTATCCTAACTGTTTGCTCTATAAAAGCATGTGAACAGTGTTTCTACCAGTTTTTAAAATGCAGATCGAAGAATTACAGATCTGTGCTGTTTGTACTGTCTTGTTTATATGGGAAATAGCATGAAGCATCCGTTAAGACATGCTTCCCTTCCTGACATTGCCACTTTTTGTCTCTACACTGGAAGTACCTTAGGTTTAAACTCTACAAGGGTCCCCTACAACTGTGCAAAGGTCCTCAGAGTGGCACTTCTATGCGAAGTCCATGTAGACGTTGTGCCTGAAGTTTATACCACACTTTTCACATCTATTTCTTGTGAAAGATATACAGAAGAATGGCGTTACTTTTTCTTCTCCCCCCCGCCCCCCCTTTGATAAAATTGAAGCATAGATAAAGGCAAAAGTCCTTTTAGGAAAAAATCCTTTGTGGACAAAGCCAAATGTTTTCTTGGAGAAGGGTTGGAAGAAGCAAATAAACTATGCTAATTTAATGGATTACATTAATGTTCTGCATAATTGGTATGATGCCAGAGAAGTTGCACTCGGTGGCCTTGGGCTTTTGTTATGACCAGTTTCTGTTACTACAGCAATGACTGTGACAGAGATTAAGAGCCTGTCTGTGCGTGATGTTTTTTGCTTAAGGGTTCCCAATTATTTCCATTTGTGGAAGTCTGTATTCTGAAACTGTGGAATATGAATGTCTATGTGTGGGGAAAATGAAGATAACATGAGAAGGCACAGGCTGCTAATATTAGAGTATGATAACATGATACGGTAACATGTTGATATCAAAGATGTTCTTCCTCATCCTTTCCTTCCTTTCCCTCACCTGCACATTTCTTTTCCCCACTTTTAGTTATATAGTTGCTGGTGAGACTGCTGTGTAAACAGGTTACTAATACAAAACAGAATAAAAACACTGAACCCTAATAAACCGAGATTGTTACTGTGATTTGGTTTAGTGTGGCCACACAAATGCTCACGTGAATGCAACTGAGAGGGAGGAAGAGTAGAAGATCTTCAACTGGTTTTACCATTGAAGAAAATACAGGTAGTGTAGGTAGCATTTCCAAAAATCTCAATGCATCTATCGGGAGCTAATTAGTCTTTGATGTTCTGAAGTACATTATCAGTGAAGTGCTGTGAAATACACCCATTGAGATAGAGTGTAACTGGCCAAGTAATATTTTAGTGGCAACTTTGACTTAATGCTAATCAAACTTTTCCCTGTGTGCTTTGGTAACACAGACAACATCGGGAATTGGATCAGCAACCTGATTGACTGAAAAACAGTCATTTTCCCCACCGCATCAGTACTCTGATTCAGGTTTACCATATGGCAACACAAACGCTTGTGCATGGGATCTCTGCACAAAATGCTGAACTTTGTACTGCTGCTGAGAACTTGCTCATCAAGTTACATATTCAGTGTTTGCTTCACCATCATTAAGCCTGATGTTTTATTTTCCAAAATACGTTAGATATTTTTGATTGTGTTACAAATCAATAATAGAGCTGGATGTGCACAAAACATCTTTTTTAGATTAGTACTTATAGACATGTAGTGAAGGGTCTGGAGGACATGTCTTATGAAGAGCAGCTGAGGGAACTGGGGTTGTTTAGTCTGGAGGAGGCTGAGGGGAGACCTCATAGCTCTCTACAACTTCCTGAAAGGAGGGTGCAGAGAGGGGGGATGAGTCTCTTGACCCAAGGAACAAGCGCCAGGACAAGAGGGAATGGCCTCAAGCTGCACCAGGGCAGGGTTAGACTGGCTCTTAGGAAGTATTTCTTTGCAGAAGGGGTTGTTGGGCGTTGGAATGGGCTGCCCAGGGCAGGGGGGGGAGTCCCCATCCCTGGAGGGGTTGAAGAGTCGGGTTGACCCAGCGCTTGAGGGATCTGGTGGAGTTGAGAACGGTCAGGGTGAGGTTCATGGTTGGACTGGAGGAGCTTCAAGGGCTTTTCCAACCTGGATAATTCTGTGATTCTGTATTAATGTGCTCTGGTGGAACTTGGTTTTTTAGATCACAGTTTGTGAAAGCTGAAACAAGAATATTGAAGGGTTTTAGCAAATGTTTTACTTGCTTTCTGAAATTGCTTTTTATCGAGTCAGTTAGTGAAACATACCTTGCATTTTATTATTACATGCAAAATATGAGAGATTTTAGTTCATATTCTGGACATCCAGCTGCATGAAAATGCAGTGGATTTCAATTTGCAAGATAAAGCAGTCTCTTAAATTCCATGATGCCCTGCAGTCTGCTAGCAGTACTCCATCAAGATTTCTGCAGTACTTTCTAGAGCTTCAGCAGTTTTATTTTTGGATTGACAATCAAATGCAAATGCTTATTGCTTCTTTTTTATGGAGAAAAATGTTTGCGTATCTTGCAGCAGATGTCTGGCTTGAGTTCTTGAAATATTTTACATGGAAGCAGAAGTAGAGCGAGAAATGTTCCTGAACAGCGATAAAATAATCCAGCGTGTTTTTTCTTTAAAATCGGGCATCATGATTTGCATTCTGTGATTGCTCTTTTGTATCGTTTGGAAGCAGCATCGTGCTACTGATATTGTGCATTCGATGGGCCATTGCAACCAAAGTGCTGAATAAATTAAAACAAGTAGTTGTGGTAGGTTTGCAGTTGGTGACGGAGGAATTGCAGAGCCACCTTTTTCCAGGTTTCCTTTCAAATCTATATTGTTGTTACTGATGCATTAGTGCTGCTGCCACTCTGGTTGTCTGTGAAACTAATTTAGCCTAGATCTCTGTGTTTGAGCATTTATACCTTAGAAATTGCCATCGCTGATTGATTGCCTTGCTGATGATCTTAGTGGAGAGACCAAGGACTGATTAAGTTTGGAGACTGACCTACCTGCTTAACTCCTCGGTTAGAGTTCCAACGAGGAGTAAGTCATCTGGAAATGTATCTTGGTATCTTCACATAGGTTTAGGGCATGTGAGTGAGGTATTATGCTTATGTCATGATCACCACCTGTGTTGTTCTGTGGCCTGGGAACAGCCTCTGCTTCCAGACGTATCAGTGCAGTCATTTCTAGCAGTACAAAATTCACGTTGAGTAATGTTTCATATCTGTGTTTAATGTACATAATTGCCATAGAGCAGAGCAAGAACTGTTTTTCTTTAAATAGTAGACTGTGCAAAGGCTGTAACAGCAGACTGTGCTGGTCTGAGTCTTCATAACAACACATTTTTTCAAGGGCATACACACTCTAGTTTCCATCTGCCTTTAAGTTTGTTGCAATTGTTTTTCTTGTGAGTGGGTTTTCTTGGCTTTAAGGCTAGATAGCTTTCGAGATAGAGAGGTCGTTTAGAGCTCTAGTCGTCCTCTGTCTCTGCAGATGATTTCTGTAACACTGCTGCTTTCACCTTTCTTTCCTTTTGTTTCTCTTTTCTGTGCTGTGTTTATTTAGTATTTTGCTAATTTAAGGATCCAAATGGGTGCCTCTGTGGTGTGCTAAAATCCATTCTCAGTTAACTGGTGGCCCAAGTACAGCCTTAAGACACCTCAAACTATTACTTTTGTAGGTTTATGTTTTCTTTCCTCTTCCCCACTTCGCACAGTCCCTTTTCTATCCACACTAGTGTGCTGACTGCTGCTTTTCTGTGGTCGTAGAGGTAGCAGAGTATCTTGAAATACTCAATGGATGAGACATTACAAGAAGTAATTCTTCAGCAATTGCATGATCCTCTCTGGTTGTATGGCTTAGATTCAATTTAAATTTCCTATAGGGTATAAGGACCAATAGGTAATTCCCACGCCTAAAATTCCTTTGCTATAACATGATAATAAAACTAGTACAGCAGTTGGTATATTTTGTTTCCAGATGCATTAATCTTTGAAGCTGGTAGGAAAAACAGGTTTCTTGTTCTTGGAATGAAGATTGGGTGAGCATTTAAACTTTTTCCCATTGACCACAGTGAAGTGACTTTTTCTTTTGCATGATATGCTCAGAGTCCTGAGAATACAGGTTCTGTTGGTCATTCTGTATTTCATCTCATCTCTGTACAATTGTAACAATCTAGTTAGTTACGTGGGAATTGAGAGGAAGATTTAATCTCAATCCTGAGTACATAGTCTGGTAATTTGGGGAACTGTTTGAAAAATAAAGCAATATAAAGGTTGTGCTATTTGAATAAAACATTTAATATCAAAGCTTTGTTTCTCTTCAGTCAATATCGTTACTAAGGAACCACTAATTACTGTGCATCATGTTAGAAGGGGCCCTGACAAACCCATGCAAATCATATGATTTATAATTCATAAATCCCCAATCCCCTGAGAAATGTTGCTCTTGCACTTACACTAATTGAGTACTTATGTTCATTGATCCAGTCCATATAGCACCTTTAGTCCATATGGCAGCCTTTATTATAGGGACGGAAACTTCTTTTGTCAAACGTCCCCTGTAGTCGATGGCACTATACTGTTCCTAAAATCTGCTTCCTTGGCCCTTTACTTCATAATCCTTCAGCCTGTCTGCTGTCGGCTCTGCCTGAAGCAGAGCAATATTTATGTCTGCCTCCCCCTGCTGTAGAGGTACAAAATGTGTGTGGTACAGCACTGCCTTTTGGGGATGGGACTGCACTGAGGAATTGAGCTTACTAGTAAGCTAGTTGGTCTAGAGTAGCTGTATAGTATACTGGCTTCTGTTGGTACTAATATGCATTTGTAGCTACTCTCAAAAATGGCTCACTTGTAAGGATTAGACAATATAGGTGTTTATTTTTGGCTCTGCAGGTTTTTGTTGGGTATTTTTCTACGTGTAAAGAGTAGGTATTTTTTTGAATACAGTGGTTGCCAATAGTTATAAATACCCAAATACACAGTCTAATAGTTGACATGTTTGTTTATAATCAGTGCATCGGTGAAGGAGATGGAATCCTATGCAAATTTTGTATGCTGAACTGAAAATAAAAGTAGGGAACCAAAGATATAACATGTTTCAGGATAATACTTTGTGCTTCATCATTGTTACCCATTTTTCTAATAATTTTAGTGTAGTTTTGTAATGTAGTATAATTGTAATTGTTATCCAGAAAAATGGCATCACTTAATTCTATCAAAACTGTAGAAAGATAGATGAATGACAAATTAATAATTTACCACCTTTGCATAATACTGTAGCACAGAATACCAGAAGGATTGATGGCAGAAGAGGTTAACAAATTTTAGCGGCTTCCATTAGCTTTTCATTGTCATATGTTTGTGGTGCTGACTGAAATAAGCTTTGTAGGAGATCTCAGTCTAGGGAACTAATTACTTGTGCCGATTGCCATACTGATGAATAGACCCTCATTGTATCATTCCCCTGAAGACGAGGAGCAGTCTGTGATTCACGACTGCATCCTGGCTGATATTTGATAATAATTTTAACAGATAAATGTAGGAAGGCAGAATGATGAAGTGCCTATCCATGCTCTACGACTATCAAAGGCATGCACATAGCCAGCTGTGTTCTGCCTTTTTTCTGTAATCACTAATGGAGAATTTTAAGTTCTTAATCGACCTTTGAATAAACCCGTATCACTCTTGTGGTATATAATTTTTTCTTTGGTTAATTATTCCAAAATCATTGGATTTTATAACCAAAGCATTCAAATTTTAGCATGATTGTAACACACACAAAGTGTGAAAATAAGATACTGGGGCATATGATTCCAATACTTCAGTATTTTTCTGAAAGTAAGAAACCAGGAACATGAAAAATAGCACTGCTTTTCTTTGGTGCTAGAAAAAGACATAGGATTTTAATGAAGGTAGATGCAAAGACAGTCTCCATTTTTATAAGATTATTTTCAGTCACAATTTTTAATGTCTACAAATTGTGTTTTTTAAGAGTAGTGTTATGCAAATTATTCTGGCTTTTGTTAGCATGCTTGTTTGAAACCGTGATTTGCCTTAAAACTCATTTCTGCCTTTAGACCTCAAAACTAAGAATTTAGATACCAAGTATTCTTAACATTGTGATCTGTAAATTAGTTGTGGCTATTCATTTGTCGGTGTTGACAGGTATACTTTCTATTAGCTCCTGGACCAGAAATGGAATATATATATATATATATGCATTTTCGTCTATTGTTTTAATACTAGCTATTTTAACAAACAAAATTGGTGGTTTTTAATTTGGGGATGCAGGTTTTCAGGCTATCATGGCTAGTCTCCGCTTCGGGGATTTTCTTTTGGTTTATTTGCTATACCTGAAATTGGCGTTTTTTTGTACATTCTCTGGGCTAAAATACTGTTTTACAGTGGCATTCATTCATGATCATCTAACAAGATAGTAACTGGCACTTATATATGACCATATTAAAAAGATCTACGTATATTTGGAGCATACAATGGAAAATAATGAATTTGATATAATCTTTTTCTAGACGTAATTTTTAAAAAGTATGTCTTCAATATAGCAATTATTACACATCATAACATGTAGTTTTTAATTAAATGTTAAAACACAACTACATAAACCAGAGATCCAATCTGATTTGCTCGAAAATAGATTGCTGTTTCACTCTCCTGGAATGGTTTATTTAAAAACAGTAAATGGAAAAGAAATGCATTTTCTTGTGTTGTTCTAAGCCTCAGGGGCTAAATGTAATGAATATTTTAAGAGATTATTTTAATTAAATTCCTGCACATCTAAACAGAGTAATATTTTATTATCACATACATAACCATGTAACTGAGGTATTCATTAAAGTTAACACTTTCTGGACCAAGAATTCATGGTATGATTTACTGACCTAGTGCAAAAAGGCACAAATTAGGAAGAAAAATGAAGGGGGACAGACTTTGATTAATATAGGTAATGCTATACCATATTTATAATAGCCTTTTCCCTATTCTGGTTTATAAATGCAGTCACTGAGAAAGGTGCCCTGCTGAGGCTGAAATGAGGCTGAAATCGGAGCACATGCCACTAGAGTGTGGGGAAACTGATCACACTGTCAGCAATTCATTTCAAAATGATGTATTTAGTGCTCATTTCACCTTCCAAGAAAAAAGGGAAAGGAGTTCCTTAGACTGGAAGGTGATATTGTTATTTTCAAGGACATACCTAAGTAAAAGATTGCAGAAAGGGGGGGAGGTTAAAAAAAAAAAAAAGAAAAAAAGGCAAAAGCAGCGCAAACAAGGAGAGCTTTATGCAGAAATTCAGTGCTACCATGCTGTTTGATAATTGCTAACATATGTGGCTCCTCTGTTTCATTGTAGTCGTCCTCGTGAGTTCTGGCGCCTTGACTACTGGGAAGATGACTTGCGGCGCCGGCGACGATTTGTGCGTAACCCCCTTGGATCGACACATCCTGAAGCGACGCTAAAAGCAGCCGGAGAACACGGTCAGTGTAAAATCTGCTTCTTGCCAATAGCAGCAGGTTACATACAGTACGCACCAGCAAAGACCAGACCTCCATTCCTATAAGATGCTAGAAAATTGCCCCAAATGCCAAAGGCTTTTGTCATTGCATTTCAGACACGTTCAATGCAAAGATAAACTGACTTCATATAAGCAGCGTTGGTATTTATCAAGCCTCTTCATTACACCTTAGCTGAGCTAGCATGTTGTGCACATTTTGCATACAGTGATTGCAAATATAGTTCCCACTAAGCAGAAGAAAAGTGGATGCAATTTTGCCATTAATCCCTGGACACGCTTTCTTGTGGTAAATTACCTATTTATACTTCAGTAACTTCAGAAGATCTTTCCTGTTCAGAAATCCACCGCAATTATTTCAGTTAGCCTTAGCGCATATCTGCCTGTCGTTGCAGATATATTAAAAGAAAAATAACACTTGTAGAGCTAAATCGTATTCAGACCTTTGCTTGTGTTTAAGTCCGCAAGATTTTCTGCAAGAATCTGATATGGAAGAAATAGTAACAAATGCTGAAATGTCAAGTATTGTTCAAGCAGCAAGTGGTAATGATGATTTCTACCTGCTGATTTTTAAAAAGGAGATTGCATTTTTTTAACAGTTTTTTTCCCCCATTTTATTACCAGGGATCACTCAGCTACATGCTGCTGTGTCTGTTCTAGCAGAGTGTATTTACAAAACTAATACAATAATCGACTTGAAAATTCTATAATCAACCAAAAAGATAAGCAAACAAAAATCCACCCAAAGCTAGTGAACTTTGAGGTTTTGTCTAGAATTTTATGTCTGCCATCTAATAAAGATACGTTGATAAGGCAGAAAAATCTTTCTTATATTTAAAAATAATTTGCTCATAATTGAAACTGAGTACCCTTCACCCTGAAGGTACATGTCATGGGATAGAATAATTTAAATTTAGGACTTTTTTTTTCTTTTTTAGTCTGTGAATTACTGCATACATATATGCATACTCACACACACATATTACATGTGGAGGCATAAACTTTATGCTAATTTAACATTACTAAGACTATTGTATGAATATAGAAGAACATCACTGTCATAAAGTTAGTTTCCATCAGACATCTTAACCTCTTGCACTCAGCCTTAAAGAGCCATTTCTGGAAGAAAATGTCTACAATATGTCAGCTGATATAATGCCAAATGTGACATCAGTCCTCTAAAATAAATGACCGTACAGAGAATAGTCAATAAAGTGATCTGAAAGCAATGTTCGTAGAGCCCTCCATCTTTGACTATAGAAAGAGGAACAAGATGTAGAATTAATTAACCCATTTTTTGCTTTGGGGCTTGTTGTTCTTAACACTGGATGTTGTTTCTGTGCCATGGACTTTAAGGGCACAAGATTTCTTTCTCATTAATACTCCATGGATAAACAACTGCCCCCCTTTAATATTATGTGTACTTTAAATTCAGTAGATCTTGTCACAGTTCTATGTATTCTACTCATATTTTCATATTTAATCTTGTTTATCAAAATACTGAAAAAGATCTTTATTTTTACTGCAAAATATTTAGAGCTTCTCTCTATATTTGTGTAACTAATTCTTCCATAAGACAGCACACACTAACACAATCTTCATCTTTCATAGTAATGTGATATTTTCACTAATCCATGCTATAATTCAAGGGCTGCGGCTCCTACTCAGTTTGTAATTGACAGGAGTCCGATTTTTGTCAATACAAAATAAGGGTGACTAAAAGTAGCCCTTTTTCATAGGTAGCTAATAGGGATAGCTGGTAGTTAACCCTGCTAATTTGAATAGAGCTAGTTGTTTTCTGTCTGCCTTTCTGTTCAGAATTTGACCTCTTTAACAGGCTTCTATTATATTTAATTTCTTGATGTTGTTTTATTCTGAATTTAATGGCATACTGCCTTTGTTTTCTGTTGCCATTCTGTTTATCTATCCAGTGAATATTCTAGTTTACCTTAAGTCATTAGATGACGTGATTTCTGAAAATATAGGTAATTACTCTCTGCCTAACTTGAGTGCGCGTATGTGTGCAACTGTCTTGTTCCAAGACCTTCCACTGGCAAGATGTAAAATAGATGACCAAAGTACAAATTCAAGTTCAACTGGAAACTGTATATAATGTATAGGAATACAAAGGTTGTTGGAGTTTTTTTTATGGTTTTGGTTTGGGTTTGGGTTTTTTGGTGTGGTGGCTGTATTGTTTTTTAAATCTCAGAAGGTACAGTTGTCAGAAAGGTCAACTGGAGTGGTCACTTGATCTATTTCTTTCTAAAGTGTGTTTATAAACTTTTAATATTAACCAATTTCAGGTCAGAAAATCCAGTTATTTTCAGATTTTTGGAAGCAGACTTTCGGGTCCTGTTTTAATGATGTAGATATCCTTAGAATTCGCAGAATATTTGCCCTGGTATTTTACGATTCCTTATCAATAATTTATCATTAATTATTCTGTTTCAATTAATTTTACATGTGTCTGAAACAAAAGCTTTTTTAAACAATGAATAAAAGGTTCCCTACTGCCTATTTAAGCTTTTCTCAGAACAAAACAGAGCAAAACCAAAACCTGAAATTGGGCATAAGGGATTTTGCCAAAAGGGAGGCAGGGGAAAATAATGCATAAATAATGGAAAAGTACTATTGCAGTAACCATGCTTGAAAGCATGGATTTGAGCACACTTTTCATAAGTAGATACATATTATCAACTGCTTGGTGTCTTTCAAATAAAACCAGATGTATTTTCCACCCCAGAGAGCTCATAGTCTAGGAAGGATCCCAGTTTGCAACTGTGAAAATTATTCAGAAACAATCGGAAGCCTAGATATTGTTCAGTAAAACCTAGAGAGAACAACAACAACAATCAGCTCTGTTGCAGCCTAGTTATGTGTCTTAGTAGCAAGAACCAATCTTTTCCAGGGATTGATTTGATTTGAAGGAGAACCTCTGGTGCAGAGGTGGCAGAATAAATACCTGAAGACTAATGTTCTCTGTTCAGACAATCAATACCAGCCCCATGACTATACTTCTGGCTACCTTCTAGTTAAAAACAAATTTTTTAATTCTGACAATTTAATTGCCATTCCCAAGTTCACATTAACTTGCTTGGGAAAAAAAGGCTTTAGGTAATTTTTCAAAGGGGAAAAAAAAAAAAAAAATCCTTCCAAAATGGCTATTTATAAAAGTCAGTCTAGTAGTGTATTGTGGGGGAAGGAAAAAGAGACGTGAAGGTGGTTTGGTGGGAAAAGTTTGAGTCTGTTCTCCCTTCCACCCATTGTTTAGAAATTAAACCAAAATACTTATATAGGTGTGAAAGTGCAGAAAATGAGTACTTTAAACCTGTTGGTGTATTTAGATTGACCCCCCAATACAATATTTAGCGAGAGAATCTTTAGCAGCTAGAAAATACCTTATCAAGCTTTTTAACAAGTGATTTGTTGTTTTTTTTATTGGCATTTGTTAAAAACTTGGGCAGAGGGGGATTAAAACAGGCTGTGGCATTTCCATCAAGGCAAATAAGTGAAGTTCAGAGCTTTGTGACTGCAAGGGACTAGCGGCTGATCACCTACAGTATTGCAATCGACTGGGCAGTTTTCTTTGCCTCAACTCAAGGGATGAAAAAGAAGTCTTAAAAATAATATTTAAAAAAATCTGATGTGAAAGTGGTTGTTTTGTTCCATTGTTATCTTTTTAAACAAGTAGTAAGACTACGGGGAGGCTTCCGAGAGCCCTTTTTTAAAAAATAGAAAGGGGTTTTTAATGCATCTTTTCCCTCAGTTGCTTTTCCTGATATATTTACCAGACATTTAAAAAAAAAAAAAAAAAGTATCTTCTGTATCGTGCTTTCCGATACTTGATTTTTCAAATGGCTTTTAAAATTTGTATTTTATATGTGAGGTTAAGTTGCAGACAAACAATTTAAAATAATCTATCATACTCTGAATACCTTAAGCTTCTTCAGCAACGTAAGCTGAACTATTATTTCTGAACTATTATTTTTACACCCAAGCGTTCCAGAGATTTAACTGGAATAAATGAGACGCTCTGCTGCTGCAAAAAAGCTATTTTGTTTGCAAAAATATTTGTTTGCTAA
This sequence comes from Strix aluco, assembly GCF_031877795.1. NCBI lineage: Eukaryota > Metazoa > Chordata > Aves > Strigiformes > Strigidae > Strix > Strix aluco. Next base: position 82,838,683 of record NC_133934.1, read on the forward strand.
AAGCTATTGAGGAAACTGGGTCTTATGGAGCAGTTCAGGACCGATTGCACGGAATTACACTAATGAATTATAATAATGAAATTGCTGTGCTAGATAAATTCTCTGCCAGCAGGCTGTTACGTCCTGTGCAATACCCCGGCCGTGCCTTGAGGTCTTGATCTCGAAAAGGTGTATGTGAACATACGCTTCTGTCTGCAGGATTGGAGCCAGAAGCTCCAGTCACACCAAGGATAGAGGGGTCTGGCAGAGAGCTGTCTGGGTCAGCGGCTGACAGCACAGGCTTTGGGACCAGAAATAGGAAATCCAGTGTAATATGCCCCTGTGCGTAGATGGGACTGAATATGTCACACAATGGCATGTTCCCTCCTAAGTCTCTCTAATCAGTAAACAGAGAAAGAGAACTAGGCTGTGGCCTACCTACGTAAGTGCATTTATCTGCAGAAAATAGGTGAATATATTCAGTTCTGTGCAGATACTCCTGCGAGCGTGTGTGTGTTGGTTGCAGGTGTAGTGCTTTACTCAAGTCAGTACACAAAAAGCAGGTTTTGGTTCAGAGCGTGATGTCTTACTGCCTTCCAGTAGCTCGTATCTGCAGATGCGTAGGCAGGCTCTGCATCTTCCCCTGCCCGGGTCATGCGTGTCGGGAAATGGGGGTGGCTAACATCACATGCAAGGAGATGACAAAAATTTACCAAAATGGACTAAAATAACTTATGGTCTAAAAATCTTTTATTGAAAAAGGCAGTTACACAAGATGTGTGTGTGAATCAGTATGATATTGTCAACTGGAGAAAGAAATAAAATCTGAACAAGTGACAAAGATGAGGCAGGAGCTGTATATTTCTGTTATCTTTGGCTTGGAAGCTGTCATACTGATTTTATTTTTTCTTAATGGTAGATGAGATAGAAGGACATACTAGTATTTTGGACAAGTTGTGCTAAGTATAAAAGTATTAAGCTTTGATCTTGGCTCTCAATTCAGTCTTAAATGAGAATAGGTAGAAGGCTAGTTTGAAATAGCATCTTCAGTGTAACACAGATTGTAGCAGAGGAAGCAAAACCAGCAGGTATGTGCAGTGAAGATGGGGGTTTTGAAACAGCAAATATTGTTTGCATGTATTTAAAAAAAAAAAAAAAAATCTTTGACTTTATCCCTGGGATGGTTTTGTTCTATTTAACATTTTCTGATCTTCAAGAGAATGCTGGTAGGCCGCTGGGTAACAGTGCATGTGGTGTATATTAGTATACTGTTGGTAATTTTACTGCTGCTAACTTAAAAT
>NC_133934.1:82844490-82871990 GCF_031877795.1 Strix aluco
TCATTTCTTGGATAATTCTGGTTCCCTGAGAAGCTACTAGTATAATGTTAGATAGATACATATCATACATATGATAAATCAGTGAAATTAATGGAAGTCATCATTTATTGGCAGTTTGATTTCCGTGAACTTCATTTCACTCTATTTTTTTTAAAAGCAAAGCTAGAAATGCAGCGTAATGAAAAAAGAACACCTGTGCAGGAGGAGTGAAGTAAAATAAAGTAATGGGAGAATAATGCAATGGCATTTTTGGCATGTGAATCTTTTTTTCCCCACTTTCTACCATGAGCTTCCTTCTCAACAGCCTTCTCCGTGTTTCCTTCTCTTTTATTATTCATTCCTTGGTTCGAGTAATACATTCATACTGTAATAGAGGTGAAAGGGGAGTTTAATTATATAATCTTGACAATGGCAATAGGATTAAGAAGTAATCCTCACTAATAAAGTGGTGTGGGTTAGAAATGAAGTGGAAATTGTCAGGGGTCTTCTGCAGGACCTGGACTGTCCCCAGCTTCTGCAGCTGTCTGCTTGCCCTGTAATTGAATGTCTGCGAGTGATTGAAAAATGTTATTTCTCCTCTGGATTACATGCTAATGTACAGAGGGCAAAGGGAGACAGCAAAAGAACACATAGCTGCTTATTTCATCCATTTGTGGGGTGAGCTTTGGAAATCATGGCAGTTCCGCAGCTATCTCATGCCCATCTGCAAACACAATGTATTTGTACGTTGGGAATAGAGGGCAAAGCTGCTCTGATCTCAGCAGAGCATCTCTTCTTTTGTCCTAGTGGCACACATTGAGATTGATGCGAGATTAAGGACCATCACCCTCCTAACAATCGATGGAAATGACAATTCATCTGAATTTTTTGTCAGTTATTCTCACGTTGATTACCTGAACGTGTGTACCTCATTTATAGATGCTTTATTAATACAAAATTGTCTGTGTCACTTTCATATCTTCCACTCTTTTACGAAAGTCAGATGATACTGCAGCCAAGTAACTTCATTTCCTTACCTCTTAATCAGCGGGATGACAAACCTAACCTGTTTTCTTTCTGTACGTGTTAGTTTATATAATAGGTTCTGCATTGTCAGGTCTATGCTGAACCTATTGTTTTCAGTAGTAGTCTGATTTGTCCCTGTGATAAGCCCTGTGGAGATGTGATTATTCCAATAAAAATTCATTCAGTTGGAAACCAACCCTCCAGCTGTTTACTCCCACAGTCCCTGAGCTACACTAACACTGTGTGGAATCCTTGAACAATATTTAACGTGGAATCAAAAGCATCTTTAAAACATTTTACTTTAGGCTCTGTAACACTGTGTAACCTTAACAATAGATTTCTAGCGTCCATGAGGGAACGCTTCACAGTTAGACAACTTTGAGCCTTGACTGCTATGTTCATCTTTGTGGAAAGCTGTCGAACCTCTCTGGTACCTTAAAGAGCACAGTAAGATTTCAAGTGTTCATGTGTGCTCTCTCTGTATTGCATATAACAGAAGGTATCCAACTCTCGAAGTTTCTCGAAAAGAAAATGCGTCTGAGTGAAAAGTACACGCTGCCATGCTAAAGGCAGCTCCAGCACGTATAATGTATGCAGCAGTTTGCAATTGTAGCTGCTTCAATGTTCAGCAGCACAGAGACACTGCAAATCTATTACATATGTTCTTTTCCAGGATAAAAGGAGTTTTGCTTTTTAAGGAAGAACTACGCTCTTTGCTTTATTTATTTTAATGTTCTAGTCTTGAAAAGCAAATAATTTGCACCTCTGTTCTTTTCTGGTTTGAATATTGTTGGTGTTCTCGCTCTCTGGCAGGTCCCGTTGCCCTAAGCACACCCGCTCAGATTGTGGCACCCTCGGTAGTAGTGAAAGGCACTCTCTCCATCACTCTTTCTGAGCTCTACTTTGAGGTGGATGAAGAAGATCCCAGTTTTAAGAAAATCGACCCGAAGGTAAGAGATCATTGACCCTGAGCTCTGAGAGATGATGACAAATTACCCAAGACCTTTAATTCTTCATTCGACTTCCTTTGCTTCTATTGCTCTGCAGTGTTCCTGCTTTAATAAGTTTGTGACCGGCTATATATGTTACTGAACTTCACATAGGTGACACCTCCTTTCCTTCTTCTTTTTCTCCCCCTCCCACCACTCGACCCTACTTGAATGTTAATTAGCTTGCTGCGAATAAAGCTCCAGGGAGGCATCTTAAATAAAGACATCTTGAATCCCAGGCCTGTGTGAATACTGGGAAGTTCAACGAGGCTTTTAGCCCAAATGCTTTGTTTTACTTTCCTATTTTTATATCGTGCCAGCGTAACGTAGCGCTAAACTTCCTGCGCTCGTAAGTTTTCAGTGCTTCTGTATCGTATTATTCTATAACAGATTTTACAGGGCCTGTTCTTTATTGTGCCCAAGCAGAAAACATAATTGCCCTCTTAAAATACGGTTCTGAACGGACTTGCTCATTCCCACAAACTTTATGTGCTCTGAGTTACCTGATTACTAGTCTTTTGTTTAAAATTAGTAACCTTCAGTAAAATTCCCATTTCAAAGGCAGAATAGCGTGCGATTAGCTTAATAAGGTTGCACCTGAATGTTTTCTATTGTATTACAGCAACATTTCAAGAGTATGACATGATGGGTAAATATTCTTGCATCCCAATTTAAGCACAGTGATGGCTGTTTTTTTTTTTTTTAAATATCTGCTTAATGTTAAACAAGGTACTGATTTCTTTGTGAAAGGGAAAAAAAGTCACTGGAAGAAGTAGTGGTTTTCTGCTTGTCTGTAGAGAATACCTTGTGTGTTAAGTGCCAGTTCAGTTCTTTGTTCCTACTGAGTAAATTGGTCTTGTGTGTATTAAAAATGGCATCAGTGTGTCTGAAAGCTGGAATTATCGAATGCTATCAAGGAATAAATTTATCAAGGAATAAATTTATTCTGAAAAACAACGCTCTCAAATTCTTACCACTAGAATTTAATATAAGCAATTAACTAGAATTGTGATTTTTATGTGATACCATAAATGAGATTTAACTTTTCTTTTGGTCCTGAAGTATTTTGGAAATATTTTTTAATTATTTCAAGTATGAGATAGCTCTTAAAATTTTGATATGCTTACTCCTTCCACAGTGGTTTGTTTTAAACATTTAATAGTCAAAAGGATATAAATATAAAATGTAAAGACAGTTTGATATGTTACTGTATTGCATTTTCCATCTAAAACGTTCTGCGTCGTATTGCATTAGCATGAGAAAAGTCTTACACGTCTGTATTATTCTGCATTTTTGTTTTCCATGTTTAGTGCACAGAGCAGTTGAGTACAGTTACTGATCTTACCATTCCTGTTACATGGTTTATGGGGACATTGACATACAATATATATTCAGTTTGCTTTCTTTTCTCCTGTTTTTGAGTCTTTGGTAATGGTTGTTTCCTTAACTGTGAGTAGGCGTGCTAGTTTGATTTGTCTGTATCTTTCATTTTGTATCTGAGAGTTTTTATTTGGGTTCCTATAAAAGGAGGAGTTGGTTACATGAAATATAGGCAACACCTCTTACATTCTACTTGTGATGCTACTTCAGCCGGAGGTTTTAAAAGGGGGGGAAAGAAAAAAAAAAAAAAGACCTTTTGTAATGTCTTGGAGGGGGGACTAAAAATCAAATCGGAATATTTTTTATTTTAAAAAATAAGCTTACAAGGCAGCTTGCTTTCAAGCATTAACATCTCCCTGCCCCACCCTCTGCTTAAATTTCTGTACCTCGATAGCGGTGACTAGAGCTGCTGTAGAAAATGCCCCTTGGAAGAAAAATAAATCCTAATCCGCTGTAACTCAGGCGGCCTGTTTAATTAATGAGGCTTCATCTCTTTGATAAATTTAAGTTCCTTGTATATTTGGCTAAACTACTGAAAAGAAAACATTGTGACAAGTTCCTGAAGAAAAACCCGCCGTAGCGATAGCATCAGCAGCGATAAGATCAGGGTTTATGCTCTCACTCCGGGCTGGTTTCGGAAGGAATTGGTGGCCCCGCGGGCTAAACCCTTTTTTTTTGCCAGGTGAGCCAGTATCAGCGCTCGGGGAAAGCGCTCTCGGGGCTCTGCGGGAAACCTCTGAAACGGGCCGGGGGGGTCCCGGGGGGGCTCCCGGCGGGACCGGAGGGGCTCATGCCCGGCCCGGAGGGGCTCCCGGCGGGGCCGCCCCGCTCGCCCGCCGCGGCTCCGTTGCAAGTTCATTTCCCCGGCTGCCGTCGGACTTTTCATTTCGTTTTTAACTTAAAATCAAGGCGAATTGGAATGGCTATTTCTTTCCGGATCCGTCCACAAAGAAACGGAAGTAGTCCTTTGGGGCAAGAACTTACATTTTTACACCCCCCCCCCCCCACTCCCCCCCTCCCGAAAGGACACGAAAACTTGCTCGAAACGCTCCGAGTCGGCTTTGAAATCTTTGGGGCGGCTGGAGCGGATAATTCTTTTTAAAACTTAGAAATGCCTTCCCGATAAAAATCCTGCAAACATTTCTAAGTCGTCCTGAGCAAATTTAAAGCGAAATGGCTCCGGCACGGACTAGAAGGAGCGGGGTAGAGCTGAGCCTCGGGGGTGGCTGCGCAGGGAGCGGCGGGTGGTTCTCTCACCGGCGGTTTATCCGCTCGTCCGGCTCCGCCGTGGTGCGATTTTACGCTGTACTTAAAAATCCGGGGAAAACAAATGTTTGTTTAAAAAAAATATCGACCGCTTGCTCTAAAGCGCATTAATTATTCAGGGTAGATCTATACTTCCTTCGTGTCAAAGTCAAACGGACAGCGCTTTCGCTCTGGGAAGCGAAAGCAAACGGGGATGGATTTTTAAAACAAAATACAAGCGCTTGAGGTTTCCCGGGAAAAGGGGGGAAAGAAAACTAAAAGGAAAAAACAAACAAACAAAAAACCAAAAACCCACAGGTGACGACCGTGGGGTAGGGAACGGCATGCTCTAATTCTGTCTAAATTCTGGCGGGCTGCTGTGCGACGCTCCATAAATTCCCAAGATTTAGAGGAGAGGTTTAAAGTCACAGAAAGACAGGCTGAACTACAGAATATAGAAATTTTTTTTTTTTTTCTTAGCGGCACTATTTTGATATAAACCAGAGGGAAGTTTAGAAAACGTCAGTGACTACGCCAAGCTAAGGCTTCGGCTAGGTGTCGCGTTTAGCCTATCTTTGCATCTCGCGTTTCCGTTTCTTTTAAAAATTTCACTTCTGAGGTTCAGAAGGAACCTGCTTGCCTGAATTTAAGAACCATTCACGAAAAGTCAGCGTAAAGTTAAAGTAATATTTTTATTACTATTCGCAACAAGTCAGTTGTGGGGCACATAATCTGACCTTGGCACCGAAATACATTTAACGTCAGTAAAACTTTTTTAAAGGGAGATTTGTACATATAGTTTAAATAATTTTTTCACTTGGTGACAACATTCAGGCAAACGAGAGAGAATAAGAAAAGGACTATACATGGATTGGAAAAATGTACCTTTCGGGTTTCGTTTGGAAGTTGCAAAAGTCCGATCGCTTCTTTTTGTGACTTTTTAAAAATTCACATTGGAGGGCGGGAGGAGAGGCTCTTCCCTTCTTCCGTGCCGGGCGGAGAGAGTTGATGCCGGGAGGGGGGGGGGGGGTGGGGGGGGGGGGGGGGAAACCGTCTGCAAGTTTTTAAAGGCCGAGCTGCAGGTGGGTGGGGGGTGGCGGAGCCGCGTTTCTTTCGCCGCCTCTTTTCCGTCGTCGGTTCGCGTTAAATTAAAAACCAGTTTTTAGGCGGCGGCGGGTTTTGCGGGAGGGCGAGTTTTGTGGCGCGGGGGTGGGAGCCCTATAGCTTGTCGAGGCTTTTGGGATTGGTGAGGATTTCTCTGGCTAGTCTCCAGGTCTGTTTGGCCGCGCTTTCCAGGGCCGAGTGGGGTTTGCCCTGAAAGAGGTCTAGGTTGGGCAGGAAGTAGTGGGGGCAGCGCCGGCACTGCAGGCAGGAGATGAGCTGCAGGAGGATGCCGTTCAGCCGGTCTCCCAGGCACGCCTCGTCCCAGTCGGTCTCCCGCGGGTGCTTCTCGCACTCGTACAGCAGCAGCGTCTTCATGTGGTAGTTGTTGAGGGGCTGCCCGGGCAGCTCCAGGTGCCGGTCCCGCAGCGTTTTCAGCACCGAGAGGCACTTGTTCCGGCAGCCGCCCATCAGCAGCCGGTTCTCGGCCTCGCCGAACTGCAGCACCCAGGCATCGCTCTCGGCCGAGCTCTGCTTGCCCGTCAGCGAGTAGCACTCCTTGGAGAGCAGGTTGAAACCCTCCGCCTTCACCTCTGCCACCCGGTTGGGGCCGGGCCAGGGATGTGGGGCATGGGCCACTGAGCCGCGCTGCGGGGCCAGATCCCGGTGCACTTGAAGGCGGGAGTGATCTGCACCACGTAGCGCTCCCGGATGCGGAGCTTCACCTCGCTGGTGTCCGCGATCATCTTCACCACGTCCCGGTAGCTGCACTTGTCCACGGCCTGGGCCACCAGCGTCTGGAAGCGGGAGCGGATCTTGCGGGCGGAGAGGTAGCCCGAGGCGGTGATGAACTCCACCCAGAGGGACATGCTGCGCTTGCGGCCGTCGCTCAGCTTCAGCACGGCGCAGCCCGGCAAGGAGCCGTCGTCCACGAAGTTGAAGACTCCCATCTGGTTGAGGTAAAGCACCACCTCGAACTCGGTGGGCGAGATCACCTCCAGCCCCTCATAGCGGGCGTCTATCTCGCTCAGGGAGCTGATGAAACGCGGCTCCTGCACCTCCACCTCCTTCAGCACGTCCGACACGACCTTGCACACCTCCCGGATGGTCTTGGCGATGGCTGCTTTGCGCGCCTGGCACCGCTCCGTGTAGTATTTGTTGAGCTGGTAGACCAGCTTGGCCTGCGCGGCGATCATGTTGGGGCACAGGTCCGGGCTGTACACCGGGCTCTCGCAGTACGTTGAGGGATCCAATGCTTTAGCGGTGGCTGCAGCTTTGCGGAGGGCACCGGCCAAATTGCAGACCCCCACCCCCTCCGGGAAGAAGGCGGCAGCGGCGCGCCAGTGAGAGCAATTTAAAAAAAAAAAAAAAAAAAAAAAAATCGGGGAGGACGATGAAGCACAAAGGAGCGAAGCCCGGCGCTGCCCCGGCGACGAGGAGGAGGAGGAGCGGAACGGTGCCGGTGCCGGTGGCGGAGCGGCGGGCAGCCCCCGCGGGCTCCCGGAGCGCCCAGTCTGGGGTGGCGGTGGGGGCAGGGAGGTCTGCGCTGCCTCCGCGCTCAGCCGCCCACCCCCCCGCGCAGCGCCAAAAATGCTCTTTCAATAGTTCATGGAAAAAGAGGAAAAAAAACCCAACAAAACAAACCAAACAAAAAAACCCAAAAAACCCAAACAAACTTCCCCAGAACTCGCAGAAGGTCCCCGCAGAAAAGCCGGTCGGCAGCGAAGTTTAAAACCGCACACGAGAGGAGAACAACTCGAGCAGTGCCCAGAGCGGAAGAGTGAACTCTGTGTCTGTCTGTCTGTCTGCCTCTCTCTCTCTCTCTCTTTCAGTCCGTGGCACCGCCAGAGATGTGCATGAGTTTGGCTGCCGCTCTCAGACTGTCAGGGGGTGTTGCTGAGTTCCCTTTTCCTGCTGCAGGCGTTGGCTGACCCCGGCTCTGTGGCTTTGCTCTATCTTTACGCGCAGACGTGTGCACTTGGTCTGTGATCTCTCATTCCTGTCCTGCAGCTCTAGATAGATTGTTTGGAGAGATATATATATATAGAGAGAGGTTTGTTGGGGTTTTTTTTGGTTGTTTTTTTTTTTTTTTTTTTTTTTCTTTGCACAGACTGTGTTTTATCCTGAGCGGGAGGAGGGCGTAGTGCCCGGGCTGGCTTCTCCTCCCCCTCCCCACCCCTGGAAGTGCGCGCCGAGGCTCTCACTTTCTGCGCCTCTCCTCCTCCTCCTCCGCCTCCTCCTCCTCTGCCGCCGCCGCCGCCGCCGGGCTCCCGTCTCTCCCCGGCGGTGCCGGCGGGCCCCGGAGTTTATGAATGGGGCGGGGGGCGGGGTCCCGCCTCCTACAATCGCCGCCGAGCTGTCAGCGCCGCGGCCAATCGCGGCGGGCGGCGGGCGCGGGGGCGCGCACACGCGGACGCGCCCGCCCTCCTCCTCCTCCTCCCCCCCCCCCTCCCCCCGCCGGCGTTTGGGAGGGACACACACACGGCACGGACACGGGGCGCCCCGTCCGCTCCGCGCTGGGGTCGGCCGCCGTTAAAACGGGGGAGGGGGGAAAAATGAGGAAAAAAAAAAAAAAACAAGCGGCGAGTTCACCGGGAGTGTGCGGGGGGTAGGAACTCGGTGCTGCCTCCACTTGCTGCGGGGAGACCGACCCGGCGGCAGCGCCGGTGGGCGAGGGGGAAGGGGGGGGGTTAAATCGGTAATGTCGCCGTGGGAGCGGGACCGTCACCGGGGGAGAAGCGCATCCCTTGTTTTACTGCCCTCCGTCACGTTAATTCAGATAAATCTCGGGCCGTAAAGTTCCGTTCATCCTCCTAAAGCCTAGGATTGAGTTATTCGAAAGGAAACGATATTTTATGCAAGTTTGCATTAACGGGAATAGTGAACGATTTGCATATAAAACTGTAGTTACGTCAGTTGGGAAAGAGCAACTCCTACGCTGCTGTACCCCCCCCCCCCCCCCCCCCCCCGCCCCCTCCGGGGCAGTACCTGCTGCGAACCGGCCCCCAGCGTTTCCCCCGGGGGAACTTGGCCCGGCGGGGGAAGAGCTTCCCCCGGCTTCTGTGCCTTTCCCCCGCCGCTTCCCCCTCCCCGGGGCCTGGCGGGCACCGGCGCGGTCCCGCCGCGGGTCGTGCTTGCACGGGGAGTGGGGGGGGAGGTGTTGGGGGGGCGGCTCTGGGAGCGCGGCCGGGGCTCTCGGCAGGCGCTGCGCTCCTCCCCGCCGAGCCCGGGTTTCACCGGCTGGCCGCGGTGGTTCTCGGCTTTCTTGGGTTTTTCCTCCTTTGGCAGAAGCGGGCTGATTTTAATAAAGAAAATCTCGCCGTCTGTTTTCCGTGTGCGTTTAAATTAAAAACAGGTCTTGTGCCGACCACTGCGCGCTGGAAGAAGTAAGTACGGCCGTGCCCGGCGCCGGTGGGGCTCCGTTTTCCCCCCGGAGGAGAGGACGGGCTCGTTCTTTCCCCCCCTCGCTGCCGCCGGGGCAGCCCGCGGGTGGGGGCTGCCGCGCCTGCCCGGCGGGGCCCGGGGCTCGGCGGGGGTGTCAGGTGTCCCCCCGTCAGCCCGGGGGAAGCTCCGAGAAGAGCCGCTTGGAAGGCGGGGGGGGGGACGGGGGAGACCCGCTGCTCTCCCGGTCTCTAGGCGGCCCGGGGACGCGCCGGTCGGAGTGGGGCTCTCCGCTCCGGTGCGCGGGTGAGTGCGCACCGACCGACCCACCCCCTCCCCGGGACCGCGGCCGGGCCCCCTCGAGGCTCTTTCGGTGCGACCCGTCGGGCCGGGCTGGGGCGGCAGCACCGGGCGCGCATCGCTGCGCTTCGCCTGCGCGGAGCGTTTTCTTCGGGGCTCGGCTGACCGGGTGGGACTGCGCGGGTTTTGCGCCCCGTCTCCGAACTCTCTCCAGCAAGCGGAAGGGTTAGTTTAGGGCCGGGGGTCACTTCCACACCCCCCGCCGGAGCTCTCGGAGCCCACCGGGGCGTACTCGCCGCCGGGCTACCTGCCCGCAGCCGGGCTGGTCCCTCTCCCCGCTCCGGCCAGGGGCTCTGGATACCGACCCGGCGAGCAGCGGGGGCTGGGGGGGAGCTCCGCGGGGTCCCGCTTCCAGCAGTCCCGGGGTGTCCCCCGGCCGGGGCGCGGAGGAGATGCCGGAGCCCTCCGGCGGCCCCGGCAAGGGTGGGGGGACGCTCTTTCGCGTTTTCAGGGTAAAAACAGAAGGAGGGGACCATTCCCCCACCCCACCCCCCGCGGGAAGGTGACTAATGATGAAGCGTTACTAGTGTTCAGATTTAAACCAATTCATTACCAATTTTCCTGTCTGAGGTTGAAGCTCTAGTAAATAATAAATCAGCTAAACAAAAGCCGACTTTAATTTATTGCTCCGGCGCTAATTAGAAACATCATTTGAGCAATAAACTTAAACACTTCCAGCAAATAATGCACGTGAAACCCTTCTCTCCTGTGCCCGGGCGTTTGTGGCCGCGCTGCGTTAAGACCAGCTTCAATCTGTGGCGGAATTTCCCTCTCGCCGGGATGAATAATTGAAGGGGGGGGGGGGAACAGGATCCGAGGAGGCTATAGTTGAAGAGCCCTTGTCACCGTCTGCTTTTATGTATGTTAGCGCAGAAGTCCATCAGCAGCTCCTTGACGGTGTATAAAACGAAGTGGCAGCCCCTCCAGCAGCAGGAGATACTGTATTCCATTAAAAAGACCGCGTGCCTCTGTGTGCCACGGAGAGGGAAGCTCTCCGGGCTAAAAGCCACTTGAAGCCTTCAGACCGATTGATCTGTATTCTCTCGTTATAATCCGTCTCATCATACTTGAGTTAATGAGGCAGGGGCGGGGGTGATCTGATGGTCCTTGACAAATTCATTAGGGAGGCTGCGGGACATTTTATTTGACTGTTAAACATCGTGTTTGTTTGGTTTAAGCAGTGCCAACATCAGCATGCCGCTGCCTGGAGCAATAGGGGTTTGTTAGCAAGGGCTTCTGTAAAAAGAGCTTGGAAAAGGGACGGGTGTGCGGTGCGGTTGCTCTTGCCCTGGCTCCTCCCGACCCCCCCCACCCCACCCCGGGGAGCTCGGGCTGGTGCAAACGTGCCACGGGCGACCGTGTTTTCTTCACGCTAAGGATGGTGAAGCAGCAGCAAACGGCTGCTCTTAAACGTGCAAAGAGTTTTGTTTATTTCCTTTAAAGAAAACGCTGTGTGTTTGTGTTAACCCTTAAAAATAACAACAGGAAAAAAAAAAACAAAACCCAAAAACGCCCTGGAAAACAACTCAGAGTTTTAGCAAGAAGCACCCAAGCTGCTTCTTGTATTATGATGTAGCACTCCTGCGTTTGCTTGCCTAACCAGCTTATCAAAGTGGCATGCGTGACCTGTTTCAGAGCTTTTTAAATTCTGAACGGTGTATTTTAAAGTTTCTACAACGTGCTGCTGGTACGAGGTGTAATTTTTAACGCAAGTCAAATTTTAATCAAATTGACTTGAGGCTGTTAAAAGATTTCTGCCAAATCCGCCCTTTTTCTCTCCTTCTCCCCTTGCTGAGAGGGAAAAGTGAATGCAGGAACAGGTGCTCCCAAAAGGGATAAGAAGTATTTTTATGAATAACGTATGAAATATGTATGTGTACATACACACTTTGTTCGTGGCAGCTTTGTAGATGAGACCCAGCTCGCGTTCCATTATTTTCTAGTAGTTGGTTTCCTCTCTGTCCTTTTGTTTAAGGGAAACAGTTTTGCGGAAAACTGAATAATTAATCTGCTCGTGGAACCTAACGTCGTAATTTTATTTTCCTGGAGATCAGTCTTCAAACATTCTCAGCCTGCTTCCATTTATAGAAGAACAGTATGGGAAAAGAGCTAGTGCCCTTTGCCTGTCATTTTCATACATTCCTGCACCGCTGATGGAGCTTGAACTGCTGCGGGGAATGTATGGATTTGAAAAGAAACGAGTCAGTAATGCACGTTGCCTTTCTCCACAGCAAAACTGGGTTAATACAGTAAAAGCGGCTGTGGGTTTGACAGAATAAATTCTGTTTACATTCGGTAGTATACAGCATGTGCCTTTTCTTGAAAGCCAGGGCTCGGCTTTACTATCTGCCGATCGAAGGACTGTGTTTGTGAAGTTAGTTGAGAGTGCGCATCGGGGGAGAAAAGGTGGTTTCATTTCTGCACGTGTCATTAATGCAGCTCATCAGTTAAGAGCATTGTGTAAATCTTGTGCTTTTTTCCACCAAGATTGAATGGTATGGTAATTAAAGAATTTGTACATCTTTCCCTCATCTTTTGCTCCTGCAGTGGGAAAGGGGAGGGTTCCAACTACTCCTTTGAGTACCTTATTTTTGCTGTCCTATTCCATTTTAAAATGTGAACGTGTTCACATTCTGATGTTTAACCACGAGCAACCTGCAGCTGAAGGCTTTCTCTGCAGCTTTGAATCTTGCATTGAGGGTAGCCTCTTCTCTTTTCTCATGATGACTAATGGTGACTTCTTTTAGCTGTGAGATTGCTTCGGATGCTAACTACTGTTTTGTAAGTTTGCCTTCAGTAAGTTGGCAATCAGGGAAAATCAGACACATGCACCAGAAAAGAACGTTTCTAGTGCTTTTGTAGCATTTTCTTGTTGTTAAAACTTCTTGTGGGCCTTTTGTTTTGTTTGGATGCAGTTGGGGTGCAGTTTCATCCAGTAGAAATAACTAAATTCATGTGTGTTGGCTGGTCTTTATTTACAATAATTGATTAATTACATTAATAACATCAATTTTCAAAAGTATGAGAGTGTGTAACATGCCAGGATTTTGTCAACTTGGCCTCCAGTTGAATGCAGAAACACTTACTTGCTCGAAAAAAAATGTGAGGTGGGCTGCAGAGGTAATGTCTTGTCTGGTTCTTCAAAATGCTGTGAGGGTAAATCAGCACTGCTTTTACAAAGATTGTAAGCAAAGTCAGAGTTCTGGAAATTAAAAAAATAGATCAATCTGCAGGCATTTGGCCATAACTTTTCTTTTTATCAGTAGCTGTGTGATGATTGCTGTGTTTATTGTCTTAGATGTTCACATATCTGTGCGTATGCGTAAATAATCGTGCCAACAAGCCTGCGCGGTTTTATTGGTTAGACGATTATTTTAAAGATCAAAAACTTCATGCAGCTAGCCAAGATGAAGCATATTTATAAGTTAACCTAGAATTCTCTAAACAATACCCTTGAAAAATGTCAATTTCTAGCTCCAGAAGTGAAAGTTCCTCATTTGTATGCTTGCATTTTAAAAAGTGCTTTCTCAAATTCCGCATACAGCAACGTGAAATCCTTCCCAAGCGCTGTTACAACCTTCCAGTGAGTTTCTACGAGTGCAGTTGATAAAGGGAAAGGGTGTTGCGGGAGGAGGGAACAGAGGGGACTCAATCTTCTCAATAGCACTGGTGACCAGCATGGAATATATCGAGTCGCTCACTCCCTCTCTCCTCCCCATATTTAAGATGATTTTGTTTTGGCTGTGGAGGTAGAAAAACCATGCAATTTTTATTTAATTAAAAAAAAAAAGTTTCCTGTTTGAACAGTCTTCTAATTGTTCCCTCATTCAAATATAGTACAGTTTAAATGCACAGTTAGAGCACTCTACTTTTCTGCATATTGTACTTCATAGTATTAAATTTTTATCCTTGGAAAGTGCTATGTTGACATAAAAGTAGTGTATTACTAGTTATAAAATCATTGCAGGGGTTTTGTTGCTACTTCTAATGAGAGAATCAAATCATAGCTATTCCTATTTTACATCTTGCTGTGCATATCTTATTTCAAAATAACTTCTTCATGATAATATGCTGTTCTCTTTTTAGTTTTCTTATGAATTAGGTAAAACCTGCACGCAAAATAGTTCAAGGTACCATCTACCGTAGCTGAGAAGGGGAAAGTGTATTGGCTGAATATATAGAAGCCATCTGCATAGTTTAATTGAAATAATATTTGGTGATCTAAGGGATGGAAATTGTTCCTTTTCTTTAACCATCTGAAATAAAACTAGGATGTAAAACAGCTGTCTTGGCCTATGGAAATCAAGTTCTGCCAGTCTGTTTCTTTTCTTCATTTTCTACTTCTATCTTCCTTTATTATCTTTGGATCCCAAGGAGTCTTTCTTATTTTCTAACCGGTTTTGTCTGCAACAAGGGGCTGGGTTGGTGGGTTTAAATAGACTTTGGATAGAGTGAAAAATCTTTGATCTATGGCTATGACTGCTTCCAAATGATTTGCTTGCTGGGACTGGACACTGTCCATGCCCTTTCACTTCACTATCAGATAGGCATACAAAAAGGACTTGACATGCTACCAGATGCATAGTTAATCATTGCATTAGGTCTGTAAAGGGGTCCATCCAGACTCAATTAGGTCTACCATTTTTAACTAGCGTTTGCTCTGTAGTTTGTTTGGAGTACGATATTAATTCTAACTGCTGTTCTGTTTATTTAAAAGCGCTTTAACGCAGTGCTCTGCTTTTGTTTTCAGGGAGTCTTATCTGCATTTGTTCTCAGTATAGTTAGAACAACTGAGTGTTACAATATAAATACAATTGCCGTATAACATATCATCTGAAGCTTTAACGAAAAAAGTTTTTGTCTTTTCATAATTCAGCTGTTTTCCTTTCTCAATACCGATTTCTAAAAGCACATTTGAAATAAGCTGAATGCAGTGACTGGCATGTATTGAGGCGGTGTTCAGAAAAAAAGCTTGCAAGGGAGGTTTGGAACTGAATCTTAAACTTTGAAAACCAAACGGCAGCAGTTTTCCTATCACTTATTTACGTAAGAGCTCATTCTTATATCTCGCACCACATGCTTTTGTGTGAGGAGGATATTAAGGGTGCAGGAGTTAAAAAGGTTCATCTGTAGGGTAAAAAACATTAGGTAAATTATTGCTCTGAATCTTGCCTGGGATTTGTGTATTTACATTAAAAGTTGTTAACCGTATGCACTGAATAACGTGCATTGAAAATTCCTAACATTCTCAGGGTTTCAAAAAAATAATTGTAGTTCGTAGGGATAGCCAGTCCTTTCATGGTATAAAGGAGCTCGAGTCTGCAAGTTGGATAAATTGTTTTGATCACACGTGCTGTCTGCGTTTCCCAGTAATGCTTATGTTGAGGATGGTAGGCCTATGGAAGCAGGAGCATCAAAGGACATAAAACCATCGTTGCTTGAAAATTGATATATAAGAAAGCAGCAGTAATCAGAGAATTTAAAATTATTTTCCTTTGATTTTAATCGTTTATATATTTATTTGTTTTGAAGGAAAGGAGGAACAAGGCATTCACTGATTAAGTTTTTTAAAAAATCTATATACAGTTATTAAAGCTGTTGTATTTGATTTCGGGATTATAGTTAGCCTTCACTTTAGATCTGAGATGTCTTGCTTTAGTTCTTTGCTTCACGGTTGTCAGTATTCTTTGAAGGAGGGCAGATGCATTAAAATGTAACATATATCATTTGGTTATAGTCACAGGGATATTCAGATGTTGCTAATGGACTTCCAAGATACAGGATGTACGAGTGAATGCTGCTCAGAGGTGCCAGGTAGGGCTCTCTGGGGTTTTTTAAATTATTTATGCCTACCTGCAGCTCCAAAATACAGGTGTGTGCGTGTGTATAATCCATTAATGGTTAATATTCATGCATATAAATATGCAACGGAGAATAAGCCTGATATGAGAGTCCTTTAGAGGCATAGGCAGGTGGCTTTTCCCCATTCATCACCTATCCTGGAAGTTCATTCTAACTGGCATCCGAGTGCCAGAGTGCCTACGAAGGGGAATTGTTTATACGTACTTTGCGAACTTGAAAGAAAGTGGGACTTGAAATGCACGGTCATTTGTGAATTTATGTTTTATCTCCATTCACTTGAAAATTTATGAGGAGAGTGACTTCGGGTGCTTGCGTTGTGTGTTCCAGGGCTTGCCCCCACTGATAACACCCTTGTTGGCGTGAAAGTGCAATGCAAATTATGACAGTTACAACCTTCTGTTTTGTTTAACCTGTCAGTGGATTTCCTGGCTCAGTGCTGAGGGCAGTGGCGTGTTCAGCTAGTTCCATATTCACCTAAACTTAAAAGGTCAGGTTTCTACAGGCAAGCCTAGTCAAAGCCTAATTGATGAGGAGGGCAGGGGGACAGAATTTACTGTTCTGTTGGCTAGTTTCATATCGTTAGGTTGTCCTGAAAGCATCAGGCAGTCACAGCCCCTTTCATGTAAGTGCTGACCCTAGACAGGAGCTGACAATCAAAGGAGGCAGCCACAGGAACCAGTGCAAGTAGGCTATTGATTTTTCAGTTAGGTCTAAGTAGTTTGTAGTATGGGTAATGGGTGACAGAGGCAGGTATGTCATTATCAATGAGCTCCAGAACAGTAGCGACAGCCCCCTCTCATATTTCCTTCAGCACTGACAGTATGCATCCAGCAGTGGTCAATAAATCGCCCAACCTTTTACTGACAAGTGACTTGGAGGTGGGGGTGGGAGTCAAAGAGCTAAACTTCCATACTTGAACTTGACGTGAATGCGGAGCAGGGATCTCGACATCTGCGTTCCTGGCTCGTCAGGCAAAGAGCCGAGGAGAACCCGGAGAACAGAACAATGGTAGCTGGGCGGCCGGGGAAGCTTAACTTTACTTTATGCCCTCTAGAAAGTCAAAAGTTTTTCTTGAGATCGAGTAGAATAGCTTAAAACGCCAGCTTTCTGTATAAGCACCGTCTGGTTCAGTAGTTAATTTAGGTTACCATGGCAGGGTTTTGTTTTCACTTTAGCATTGCTCTGCATTTAATCAAGGTTATACTGCCACAGCAGTACAACAATCACAGTCTGCCATTCAAAGTCCGCTTTTAATTCCTAGTTTCCTCTTCTTAAATTTCATATATGGAGACTATTTAAAGATATTGAAGCTTCCTTATAAATCCAAAGTGCTAGCAATACAGTTTTTGTTCTGACTACCCATACTGTTTTGGGTCAGTAGTGGAGTACCAATACTTTAGGAAGCTAAAGTTTTTATTACTTGGATTTTACTAGCTGTGGTTTCTGAATTTAATAGAGGTAGCTCCAAATTTTAGCTTTACACTTAATTAAATTCTAAAAGATATTGGGAGAACGTAAAAATTGTAATAAGTGGTGGGGTTTTTTTTTCAATATGCTTGTATGGAAAATCGGTTAAATGAACTCAAGTATCCTAATCTGAATCTCCTGAAGTTTTCTAATGTTGTTACTTTATTTGAAGGATGTAAGTTATCTGCATTTTTTCAGAAGTTGGAATTCAGTCAGGTTTTATGCTGTGCACAGATGTTAACAAAATAACATATGCTTATAATTAAAAAAAAATCTTTAGACAAATTGAAATAAAGCAGAAGAGTAAATGTTTTGAAAAACTTCCTTAAAATAACTCATTGCTATGGTATCTTGTTCAACAATGTTTGTAACGTTTCACAGAGCAGGAATCTGAGACCGTGTATGTTGAATAGCTGCAAAGTATCATACGTGACTGAAACTTTTTCATCAGCCTGCAGCAGCTAAAGCCGTTTTCTTCGTGTCTGGCTTTTTAAGTTAGCAAGAGCACCGTTGACACAGACTCAAGCAGTGAGGTTGAAATTTATCACTGGATCATGAAATCCTTTCATAAATATTTGTATAAACTAAAAACCTGAGTAACTGTGGATTTGAAGCGGTTGTAAATTTAATTGGTTACAAAATCTATTTTAGATATTGTTACGTTGCCTATTGAACAATGTTTTGGAAGAGGGGCTGGCTAGCTGTCTTCCAGAGGAAAAAATTTTCAGTTAGTTGGATCTAAGGTGTGCCGGGTTGTTTGAGGCCTTCGATGCTTAAGGACTGGTTTTCCTCCATTTACTACATCTTGCAGAGCCTTTTTTTTCCCCTGTTAAACTAAGTAAGAAGTACGGCCATGCAGTCAGAATCTTATCTTTTCTTATAAACAGGTACAGCATCTTTTACTGCATTTTTAGTGTTGCTGGCATGTTGTGTTATTGCAGGAACGTAAAAAGGAGCTGCAGAAAGGCGACAAATTAAATTTTCATGAAAGAAAACCCTAATCAGCAGTGACAGGGTAAGAGAAAGATGATTGCCACTTGGTCATTGTGGAGAGGCACTTAGACTTGGTGTCAGTGCTTCTGTTAATGATGACTAATGTCTTTCTCGGAGAAAACGCATGCTCAAACATAATGCTACAGTCCAGAGAAAGAACGGAGAGATAGGCACTATTAAGGAAAAAGGCTGTGAATCTTAAAACAAAAGCTCAGATCTTCAGATGAAATGGCTACGGTGTTTTTGCAATGCCAGGAAGCACAGCTCTAAAACTGGTCTTGTTTCACTCTTTAAGCAAAATAACAATAGTGGAAGAATATGTATACAGATATACACGTGTGTTATTACATGCTACCTAGCGTCTGCTGCTTTAATTAAAAAAGAAGGTAGAGGTGGCACTGGCATGTGGGCACACTAGTCAGAAGTGAACAGTCACCTTTTTATTCCTCTTCTGTTAATGAAGCTTGCTTTTTTAAAAGAACAAAAGCTGCTGTGATATATTCTTTCCTAAGCACAGTCCTGTGTTCTGGATAAACCTTTCGTAGTCAAATATAAAATGACTCAAAAGACCTTTTCAAATCTTGAAGCTTTGGCTGTTAGGTATGTTGGCAAAAAAGAGGTGGCATGTGTCATTTCTTCAGCTTTTCCCAAAGTGAGACCTTTCAGAAGGGCATTTGCAATGCCTGTCATATTTTTTCATATACATCTTATTGGCCTGACAAGTCTAGAGGACCATGAGAAAACAGATGTCATTGCATTCAGACAACACTAATTACTCTGGGATTTTTGCAGCCTCAGTGCCTGCATGTAACTGTCGATTATGACTGTTTATGTGGCCTATCATGGGTACACGCTGCACATTCAGATGGTACCACCAGTCTTTGTGTTTCCTATTATCACACAATAAGATGTAAAAATCAGCAACAAGCACCAGGACAAGGAAATGCCTGAGTGTGTGACTTCTATATGTTTAAAATGCCTTTTGTAAAAGGTTGCGTTCACATTCTTGATAGATATAAGTAGTTTAGCATCTGTTTACTAACTGTGGTGCAGCGCTTTAGCTGTCAGTTTTCAGCGTGGTTCTTTATGTTGCAGGCTTCACTTTTCTGCAGTTTGTATAAACACTATATGAAAAATGCTGATTGACCCAGCAGTTGGCAGAAATTTCCCATGTCCAACCTTCATGCCGAACTGATAGATTTTTCTAATGTGTCTCAGTTTGCGTTAGAAACCAACAGTCTTATTCTCTTACAGACGGCATTGTTGGTATTTTCTTTGTTAAATTTTCTTAGCGACTCGGTCATTTCAGAATCTCTTCTTCCTGCGTAGCAATGACTGCTGCATGATTTTTAACACAAAGTTCAAACGGTGGTCACGTCGTGGCCTCGCTTTGTATGTTATCTCGGATTTTGGTACACGTTTCCTAAGCAGAACAACCAATGTTAATCACAGATTGGAAAATAAAAGCTCCAATAATGTAACTTCACATGCTGATGAAGCAGAAATAGAAGCAGCTTTATCAAAGATGTATGATGAGATAAAACTGCAGTCTCTGCTGTACAGTTATAGTAATTATGACTAATGAACCGTCCAGTCTGGATGAAATGGCATGCCCACAGGGACTGTGGCCAATCAGTTGTGACTTATGCAAGCTGAACAAAACATTGATGGTGTTCCAGGTTCCGTATGAGAGCAGGAAGCGTGGTCTTTGTTCGGCTTTGTCAAGTTGTTTTCAAGCAGTTTAGGAATAGACGGTGTTAGTAAGTAAAGCCTTAAGAGCTAGGGTTTGTTGAGTTTTAAAACAGGCATAAAGAATTACAATTCGCCGTGATCAAATATACCTGAATAAACCCCCCCTGCGTCAATGGCACATTCCTGATGCAATATACTTCAAAGTTGTTCTGATCATCTTCCTAATCTAAGTCATTGAAAGCACATGTTATATTTTAATATGCTGAATACAATGAAAGCAAAGATCCCAAACTTGTGAATATAAGCATATATCTGTTTAGGCTTACTGGGGTAATTTATTTTTTAACAAATTTGTTTAAGACGTGATACTTCCATTTTAATTTTGAAGCACTCGGCATTTTAAATCAGTCTACAACTGGTAAGTAAAAAAGACAGGGGCTTCATAGTGTTAATACCCAGAAGACAATTTCTTGTAGTAAGAAGGTTAATTCATACAGGCAACATAAAATGTTCCAGGACGTTTTGACAATGCATAGACTAGCAGAGTAATAATTTTAAACCACCTTCTTTTTATGAAGACAATGTGTGTAGCTGAAAAAAAAATAATTGAAAAATCAAACTTCTGAATGCTAAAATGCAGATTATATGGGAAGTTCTGAAGTTAATTTTAGGATAATAGCACAGCACAAAATGTACTTTTCTAAATATAAGCTTCTGCTGAGTTGTTTAGGCCCAGTTTGAAAGCAGTTGTGGATCAGCCGGTTTACTTATGTGCAAATGTTTGAAGGATTTGGGAGTAAAACGATCAACACGTTACAGATGTTAGTAATACATTACAATCAGTTTAGCATTTTGCCTGAACCATTCCAGGAGGCTACAAAGAAAAATCATTTCAAAAATTAATTGCAAACAAACTATGGGAAAAGTAAGAAAAAAAAACCCCAACCTTGAAACATTTTAGAACAAAGTTAAAGCACCGTTTGACAAAAAACATTTTAGACTGTTGTGCTGTTTAAAAATGGTGTATGTTAGGAAGGTTCAGGATACGTTGATCTTAAAGCACACCTGAAATTAATATATTGTTGTCAAAGAAACTGGCAATTAAAAAAACTGGCAATTAAAGCCTACCTGAAATCGGAAGTCATTACTGGTCTTTTGCATTGCTTAATAGAAAGGTGGATAGTGATGTGACATGTCTACAATTTTTCTGAAACATTTTTAAAAGTAATACGTTTTCTTCTTTTTTTTCCATACTGTATTGAAACTTAAAAGCTGACACTTTATTCACTATGTGTAAGTGGGTTTTTTTTCCGGAAGTGGAGGAAATCATGAGCATATCTCCAGTATGTGTCATCTTTTATTCTGAAAAAAACTCAAAGTGCTGTTAGATGTGGATTCAAGTAGATCTTTAAGTAAAGAATTTCTATTAATCCAGAGTCTTTAAACATGTGATTAAATTCTTTAACTCTTTGAAACAACCCCACAAACCACAAAAAACTCCAAGACGAACCAACCCATCCACACTAGAAATCTAAATTAGCTTACCGCTTCTGTTATTTCTGTTTTGGAAGTGTCCAGAGATACTGCAAGGGACCTACAAAGAATCAGAATCCTTTTCTTTTGTCTCTTGCAACAAAGCATGTTGCATTAAATATTGCAAATGTGAAAATATTGTATAAAATATTCAGAGTATAATGTTAAGATAAAGAATGTTGATAAGTAAACTCCTCTGAAAAATTACTACATTTTGGTTATGCTAAATAAATAAGTCTTTTGGAGACTGTGGCACTCTTAAGTGTGAGTGTCTTCCACCGTGTCATTTCAGAATCAATAGGATTCAATATATTGCGTGCATTATCTAATCTTACTGCACGGAAGGTTGCATTACGATCACTTCTAGTTAATGATTGTATCAGCATTGTGCCAATGAAGTCAGGATTAGATGATGTACAAATGTACAAAACTAATTTTCGTTCTTCCAAAGAGTTACTGTTTTAAAGTAATGAATTTAAATATATGTAGAGATTATATAGATATATAAATTATAAGAATTTTTGGAAGAGGTATTTATCTGTATTAAGACAAAGCAATAACTTTTAGGTTGTGTTTTTTTAGGAGGTCTCATTGTACTGTTCTACCTTTTTCTTATGAAATCATCGCTAAAATTCCTATAAATTTATGCCAGCATGGCACAGCTATTTGCTTATTTGGAGCTTGTTTTCACTTTGTTACCCTCTACAGATCTGAACACATTATTGGTGTTCAACAAGATGTGCTTCTAAGTAAAATACCACATAGAGTTGTAGGTATTCAGTGTATGTATGCATTATGTAAATTAAAATCGAGGAGCATTGGATCTCAAGGATTTAATTTTATCTTCATGGTGCTCTGTGGTTTTGTGTACATACATGAGATACCTTGTACGTTGTTAGTTATATTTGGTAGCCATCTTTTTATGCAAGAGTGGCTTAATCTACATTTGTTCCTCTGGGCAACTTCAAAAATCTTTGGGAAGATAAGGTTTTCTTCAGAAAAGTAAACTGTGTTTAGTATTCGATATTGGAGAGCTGCGAGTCTGTTCTAACTGTGTAATTTGCATCATAAAGCTCCAAAATTCAAAGATGGGTTTACTGAGGGCTGATTCTCTTACATAAATTCAGAATTGTGTAGATTGCTTACCTCTTGAAACTTGTTAGCTATTTTTGGTGTCTTTTTACCTACCACGGATTCTATTGACAATATGTGACGATTTGAGAGCTGATTATAAATTCTGTTTCTGTGCCGGTTTAAGTAGATTTTTCTCTGTCTTCTACCCCTTAATCTACCAGTGAAATACATTTTCTGTTATTTAGGTATCCTATGCTGATCGAGTAGTGTAATGACTTGCACTCTGAGAAAAAGATTTTCATGGAAACTTGTTTTGAAAGAGCCTTTTTCTAAAGAAACCTCTTGACCAGTTTCTGCTCTCTGCTAGCGCGTAAGCATGAGAATTTTTCATCGATGGGGGAAATTGCTTTCTCCTATTCTTCAGAATATTCTTCCTGCCATTTCATTTTCTCATTTGAATTAAATCAGGGCAAACAATGAGTTACCTGCTTAGTGGCCCCCCTTCCCACATCTGCTACATAGCAGGCAGGATGGAAACCTTCCGTTTGCCCCTGTTGTGCCAGGATTGGTTTCTGTTACGTGTGAGCCTGCTCTGCTCTCCCATATTGGAATGTAAACCTGAAATGCAATTTCTTCGAGCTGCTGGGAATGTTCTCTGCCTCAGTCTCTTGGTGGATAAAAAAATGTCTATCAGCTTTTGACTAAGATAGCTTTTGGTTAATGGTTTCAGCTGTTTTCTGTATCTTAGGGATTCTAGAATTATAACTTGCTGATTTTCCCATAGGCTTTCACGTTAGAGCATGCATGTTGACTGGTGCTTATGGCTATAGGAACAAATCGATCTTCTGATTTGGGAGACAAATTGAAATAGAAAATTACTCTTCACTGCAGGAAAATTAGCATTCCGTGCAAGTGAAAACAACTGTGTGGCTGCTTTAACTTTTTCTCTCTTGTAATGACTATTACAGACCAGAGTTGGTCAGAGCAGCATGTGCTGGCTTACCTTATCCATCCCAAATATATCCCTAATTAGACTTATGCTTGAGGCAGGCGTAGGAAAAGCTGGTGAAAGTGTGATTGTGTTGGCTTTGTCTAAGATTTTCCTTGTACCAAGGTATCTTCTGTTGCCCGTTTAGGAATGACTTGTCTTATTTGCAAAGTTCTGGAAATTACAGGGGAACCTTTCAAGGATTAAAGATTTGCCTCCCATTACTTTTGGTCTGGATTCTGATTTTAACCTGTGTAGATCTAAATGCACAATAACTCCTTTAACTGAGTCATATTACATTGTTATAAAATAGAGATGAGCCAAGCAGAGTCCGTAAGAAAGCATCTTCCTTATTATGTCAATGTTGACTTCTGCTTTCTGCTACCCCTGGAATAAAATAACAAGTTGAAACTTCAAAACATATATGTGAATTAGTCGTATTAAAAAAAAAAAAAAAAGAGTAAATTTAAATACTTTGTTTTATTTTGACCTCTTGACTTGAAGCATCAATCACCTAGCATTTTCCAGAGGTGTGACAATAATAGAAAGCGGTGATCAGTACCCTCCACAAATTAACTAAGCAGTCAAAACCAAGGTATTTTTTTGAATCAAAATGCTTGTTTTGTTTGAGAACATAAACATTTCATTCTTTTAAGAAATGACTTAGAAACCTTTCCTCCACAGTGAGTTTGACTAATAAAAAGTAACATTTCTCCTGAGCAATTTCTACTTGAATTGATATACAACAATTTGATTGATGTACAATTCCAACAGTGAATCAAGATTTGTATATATATGTATCAGTGAAAATTAAATTTCAGAGATATTTTTACTATCTCTACACTTTAGCACTAGTATGTTGTGTCATAAGTATTTGTTTTTCAAGGGTATCCGCCAAGATATTTGCAGATACTGTTCTGTTGCTTGTTGGAGTCTGGATGCTAGATATTTTTGTTGTTCTGCCTCCTACCTCTCTTTCACTGTTTTTAGGTATTATACCTAACCTTACATATTTTTGATTTCTCTTTGATGCCAAACAAATCTTACAATCCTGTTCTCTCTTGTTGCTTGTAGGCAAGTGTTGCTTTGCTTTTTTCCCTAACCCTAAACTAACAAAGTAAATACCACTCCCAATGTATAACATTAATCTTTCAGAAGTTTGTCCTGTACTGGAGAAAATAAATAATTAGAGATAGGTAAGGGGTGAATGATGTGCAGGTATAAATACTCTGTAGATTTAAACATGCTGCATGGCAACTCTAGGTCTCTTTTGAGGTAGTCATGAAAACTTAAATTGTGTGCCTCATATATTTAAGGCCAGTGAGCCTATATGATTTTATTAATGTGCTATAAATCTTATATTCACGAGCGGTGTTTACTACTGTGCAGTATATTTAAAAGAAAATTTATGCCTCACTGCAGAAGGAAGGTAGGCTAGTGAAAAAATACAAGGGTGGATCTCAAACATTTATCCAAATCTGACAAGTATTTGCAAAGAATTTGCTCCTGTAAATTTCTTCTGAGAGCAAATGATACGTATTCTAGCCTCGATTTTAATAAAATCCATAAATACTTACTTATGCATGCACAGGTTAAACAAGGGCATGTCTTTTGTCATTGTCTGTGCACAAGAACCTTGTGTATGTTCGTATATGACACGCTGCGGATCATGGGATGAGCTTTTAATTCTGTTTTAATGTGGATCAGTCTTCATTTTAGAGTGAAGACCTTACTGGAGACCCTGGCCACTTTTCTGAGGAAATAGGGTTTTTCTTGGTGAGGCACATCTTGGCAGTCTTTGGCCACGTGCATCTTTCCCTGCATATCCCCTTTCTTTTGGACCCAACAATATTCCCTAAGCAAAATGGATGGGTTGTGTGCTAGGATGAGTCACAGAAGCTCAAGACAGGTAGTTTCTACTTAGAAGACTGGTTTGATCTTCTTTTGGTAAATGACTTGTGTTTTCCTCCTTCGTATCACCTAGGAGAACGCTCTCTGTGGTCCCTAAGGACTGGCAGGACTCAGGCACAGCTGAATCCCTGTGATTTGCTCCAGTAGTGAAGCTGCCTGCTTGGAAGTTACTTGCCTAATGCTGTTGAAAGGGCAGTGGTTATTTCACCAAGGAAACATTTTTTATTCGTATGGATGCATTGCAGATTGCACAGAAAAATACAGTTAATGTACCATGTGTGACCCTCCATGCCCCTTAAACTTGCACTTCCACCTTGCGATGGTTAAAATATTAGTCAGCAATACAAAACAGATATTCTGGATGCTTTAAGAGCTGTTAAAAGTTTTGTTGTGCTCTTTATGCTTTTATAGTCTTTATAATTAAATATCAGGTTCTCGCGCCATTTAAAAAAAAGGCATATGTACTTTACTATGCAGTTTTTAATTCCATAGATAGCAACAACAACAGAAAAACCAACCTCATGATGGAGAGGTGCACAGAACAATTAAAGAAATGAATGTGGAATGTGTGAAAATTCTACACCCTGACCATTATTACTGGACTCATTCTTGTAGATAGGTGATGACACAATTAGCTTCTTAAAGTGTAGTGTTAGAGATTATCTCTCTAATTATTATTGTGAATATTTAAATAATCTGAATAGCCTCAGTAAGCTTTTTTTTTTTTTTTAATTGGTGGTCCGAAGCATGTTTTTTTCCACCCTTCCTGCAGCCATCAGAAACTTCTTAAAGTATTTCTTTTGCCATGTCCTGTATGGAAAGTTGCTGTAACTGGTGAGAAAGAAAGAAATGGCACATTGTACAATATCAAGCTATTTGGGGTCTCCTGTTTTGTTTGTGTGATATTGTGTGTGTGGGTAGTAAAATTCTACTTACAACTACACACTCCCTCAGGTAACTCAGAGCAAGTTTGGTCTGAGCTGCTGTGGTCCTGCCCTTCCTGCTCTGAGGCTGGTGTTGTCCCAGCTCTGCAGCACGCCTGCTGAGCCAGTTCAAGAAGAATCTCTCCACCCTAAGAGCCAGTTTTCAGTTGGCTGAGCTCCCTGAAACAGTTTTCTGTGTGTCGTTAGCTGGTGTTTGTGCTAGTGCAAGGTGTGTTTGGTGTAGCAGATGTTTGACCAGGGAGTGTGGTACTGCAGCAGCCTGGATTTATGTTTGCTTCAATAGCTGGGGAAACGATGCTCTCAGTCTGCTTTTCACGAGGCTTGCTCTTTTGTGCATCCTCTGGATTGTAGGAAGATGTACAGGTTTTTCACCTGGAAAGGTAATATCTTTTTTATCCCAGCATTTTGTAGACATGAGGGTTTGGCTCTCAGAAATATTTTTGTATATTGGCTTTTATTACAAATGACAACGAGGATCTTTTGTGTTTGGGTATACACTCTACCATTTTGCTGCATTCTTGCTAGCCCTTCTGAGTAGCTCTAGTTATTAAAAGATTCTTCTTCTTCTGACCCCTGTGACACAAGCTTTCAACCCTTGCAGCTTTTTGGACACATGGTTTGTCACCTCTTGGATACTCTGGAGAACATGGAGGAGAATTGAGGCATGCACTAATGTGCCCTGGTACCCTAGTTTACAGATTTATTATGCTCCTGGGAGAGCAACGCCTTGCGGTATCCTATTATCTTGAAATCATCCTTAAATCAATCCAGGCTAGGATAAAATAGAAATAAAAGCATTTTTTTGTACAACATTTAGAATAGAAAATACAGTTAGGTACATGTATAAAAAATGGAGGTGAAGAAATACAATAGAAGGTCCCACTTGCACAGAGATTAAATTGGAAAGATTCTCTCTCATGGATAAAGTCTCTCGATTGACTGTGACTTGAGGCATAGGGTATGGAAAAAGGGAGAATCATTGCTACGTATACGTATGTCAGGAAATCACATATAGCAAGTCAGCTGGATCCATAGAAGGAAACCTTCAGATTGAAGAAATGCCTTCCAGTGACCTGGAGTAACCAAGAGGAATCTTTGGCATGCAGTAAAGTGGTGGGAAGCACATTTGGGCCCCCAGGATTCTTGAATAAGTTTCATAGCTGGATTCAGTGGATACCAGTGTGAATTCTTTTAAGCTGGATTGCTGGTGTAGGGTACGTACGTATACAACAGAGTCCGAGTTAATATTTTCAGTGAACACCTGTGGTATGAAAGTGTGACTAAAGAGCATGTGGTCTACTAAAATAACAGTTCAGTTTACTTGCATATCAGACGTTTCTTTGGTATAAATACACAGGTTGAAAGCAAAGATGATCTCCTGTGTGGTATTCTAGTTCCTTCTAGGTAAGAAGCAAATACTTGATTGTCCCACAGGCAGCGTAACATTGTGTCCTATTCTGCAGGTCTTTGGTATGAAGCCCGATGAGTATGTGTGAGGCACAGGTTAATTGTATGACTTTCAACAGC
Organism: Strix aluco; assembly: GCF_031877795.1. Taxonomy (NCBI): domain Eukaryota; kingdom Metazoa; phylum Chordata; class Aves; order Strigiformes; family Strigidae; genus Strix; species Strix aluco. Next base: position 82,871,943 of record NC_133934.1, read on the forward strand.
AAGATAATTTGTTGTCACAGACCAGAGAGCAGCTGTACTGTACCTACT